>NC_044199.1:20505106-20798026 GCF_900880675.1 Sparus aurata
TAACAACCCTCTATGCTGTGGTTAAACATGTTTTAAAAAACAGATTTTAAAACTGCTAAATGATGAGTAAAAGCTTTGCAATTTAAGCATTACTAAAGTAAGTGTAAAAAAAAGTATACAAGTATTATTAGCAAAAGGTTTGCCCACATTGAACAAGAGTAGATCTGTCAAATGCTTTTAAGACAAGTTGCTTTGCATGAGTTCATAAAGCAGCCCTGTTTTTAGCCTGATATAACAATTTTATAGCTTTTTAAAGGGAGCACCTTTTAACCTGAAGAATTAGAATTGAGCTGCTATATCAGGGAAATTCAGAAAATACATATTAGAGATGATTTCAATAAAAAGGATAAAATAATCAATTGAACTACACAGGGCAGACAAAAGTGGTAGAGTTAACAATAGATGCTAAACTTCTGAGATCTAGGATGCCGATGATATATTATGCTTGGAATAGAATATACCTTTACTCAACTATGTGTTGAGTAAATTTACTTATTTGCTTTCCACAATGGTTATTTGATAGACTTCTAAAGTAATAATAAACTGTAGATTTCTAATAAGCCTAAAGGCAAAAAGTTATGGGTTTTTTTTCCGGTTGTGCTCCGCTAATTATGAGGGGCTGGTCTAAGCCAAAAATGCCAGGGCCGATTTTTTGTCCCAGTCCAGCCCTGGTTGTAAGGCACGCAAGGCGGAACAGAATGAATGTTGGATAGCTCTCCTGCACAAGCACATGGATGGCAATTTGCACAGTAGCCCTAATGTTTAGTGTATTTTTTATATTTCTGTACTTTTTACTGTCTTTTTTAGAGGTGGCTGGTTGCCTCTGTTTGCTGTATGTGGTATGTTGTATGTTTTAATCGATGCAGGAATATTCCCTATGCCCAAGACAAATTTCTCCCTGGGGAGACGAAATAAAATGACTTTGACTTTGATCTTTAGATGGGCAACAGATTTGGATGTAAAACATCTCTGATGTGAGGGGAGGTATGTGACAGCCCCTCCTGTCCTTTCCTTTCCTGCAGCCTCTCATCTTCCCATGTTGAATAAACTGAGTGGAACTTCTCTCACACACACCTCTCTCTCTCACACACACATACACAAACCAGGGTTATTATAGTTAACTAAATTAAATTAAATTCCCCGATAAAAACTGAATTCAAACTACTTAATCACTTGTTAAACTAATTGTTTTGGTCCGCCGATTTGCCGCCTCGGAGAGTGCTGCACTGTTGTGCGATCCACAGCCCAGGAGTTTTAAAACCAGGAAACAGCTGATCACAGCAGTCAGTCCATAACTTCATCCGCTGACATTAAGATGAGCAACTGAACAGCCGCTGAGATCCAGGAGATGCTAGCGTCTCCTCGGTCTCTGAAGCTGTTTGGTTGTGTGTCTGCTTGTTGTTGTAGCGGCAAGCTAGGAACGGTTGCTACTTTCAAATTTAAAAGCCCCCCGCTAAGAACCCAGTTCTAAACTCCAATGGGGTGCAATGTAAAGCTCTTATTTTGAAGACAAATTCGTTGTCACTGTTCTGAGCCCAACTTCATGCTTCAGGTCACGTCACATGTTTACGCCTACCCCAGTGGTGGCTTTTGGTAAAGGAGGAATATTACGCCTCCATTTTAGAAAGACAAGGCGGCACATTTGAAAGTAATTCTGGGACAGCATTTTTCCTTACTTTTTCGTACTTCGTGTAGGTCTCAAAATTAGTTCAAAATGGTCTTAAAAAGAATTACTTTTGCCAAAATGTTCTGAACTCATTAAACTTGAGTTGCTTAACAGATTTATGCTGTAAGCAATTTCCTGTTGTCATGAGCTACAAATGGAATGCTGATGTTTGTAATGATGTCACTGACTAGTTTACACTGACAGAAGGAAAAGAAATGAGTACCATTTTAACCAGATTTATTTTCAACAGTAATATTCCTCCTACAGTTCTCAACTTGTTTAAAGTACATGTTTTTTTATCAAGATTTTTTCTGGCATAGACACCTTTATTAAGCAGTAGACAGATAGGAAATATGGGAGAGAGAGGGGGATGTGACACGCAGCAAAGGACCTACAGCTGGAGTCGAACCAGGGTCTGCTGCGTTTATGGCATGCGCTCTAACCACTCGACCACCTGCGCGCCAAAATACATGTTTTAAGTAATTTTGAATTTGTCACAACGGATTCATTTAAGAATGAGCATTTTGCAGAAGTAGTTAATAATTTATCATCTTGCTATAAAAGCAAGGAGTTTCTTCCTGTCTATCTCTCTGTCTTCCTGTTGTTCACATATCTTGGGATCCGTGTATCCAGTCTACCTAGGGACTGAGGAACTGAGAAAGTTCATGTAAAATTTGGTTCAGTTTGGACGTGTGAAGTGTTCACTATTAATATATTTTTGAATAGACAGCTGAGTCAAGAGTGAGTCTCTCCTTGTATGTGGCAGAGCTAAGAGCACGTTGCTCCAGTCTTAGTAAAGTGCATGCTATGCTCTGCTAACAGAGAGCAATAGTAGTTAACAGCAGTTTTATGAATGACGACCGGCATCCGTCATAACACAAAATTTCCACAGAGCCCCTATAAGTCTTCAGAAAATGCACGTAATTACATTCAATCACTGTACTTGACTTCTCTCACATTAAAAACACTTTGAGGAAGATTTTTTCTAATTTCTGGCCACTTACAACCATGCAGCTACTGGTGGGAAGTAATTTTTGAAAACTCAGATAATTTTATTTTACTTAAAATAAGTTAATTTGGTACATGCACAATAACCAGTTTTGTTCACTGGAGGCTTCCAAGAAATACAAAATGATTTCCTCATTTCATTTATTTCAAGCCTTAATTTCTGAACATGCTTAGTAGCATTCAGGTTACATGTTTTCTTTATATGAGCCTGAGCTTGAATCATGACTCAGACTCAGAGCATTGCTGCTGGCCACTGGGAGCTGCCCCCCATCTACACATCCTTAGACTGTTCAGCTCCACTGGACAGTTTGAGGGTTAAATGCTTAAAGGCATTTACTGACTTTTTTCCCCTACATTCGCGTTGGGCAAAAGTTATATCATAATGTAAAACTTAAAGTATTGATGTGGTATGAATGTTGTATGCCTAATAAAACTGCTTAGCTGCTCAGTGCTGAGAGAAGATGTCTGTCTGGACATCTCCCAGCAGTATGTGAGTTCAACTGGGTGTACGCATAGTGGTAATAATCAATCCCTCTAGATAACTTCTTCAAAATGTTGAATGTCTTCAAATGTGTGCTTTTAAAGAAATAATACTTATGATACAAAATAATACTATAATACTAAGTGCTGATGCTGATGTTTTTATAGCAAGAAAAATTGTGGTAGAGTGGAGAGCTAGATGGTAGAGGGTCTATAATTTCTTGCTACACCTCTGCGGAAGTCGATGTTGAAAAAGAGTTTGTTCTAGTCTAAAATCTCTGCTCAGCGTTCCCTGGATAAATAAAGGCTGAAAAAGAAATTGCTGTATGCATTTATTTGCTGCTCTCTCAGGGTTGGATGTAATGGGAAGCAATAAAGATCTTGTTCATTCATTTAATACTGGTTGGAAGATTGACCTTGATGCTTTGTCCTGAGGGCCGGGGGGTGTGGACCTAATGGAATGGAATCACTGACACAGATTTAACTCAGTGCCCAAAGGTTTGTGGTTATGCCTTTAGCCGAAACACCCACAAATACCAAATACTTTTCCACATCTGTTCGGATTTCTGCAGTTTTATAAAATAATCTGTGAAATACAAGGTTCCAAATCTCTACGAAAACAGAATTATTGGTCATTAGTGGTTTTGTCAGATAAGTTCTGTTCAAAGAAGTTCTGGCTTGTTTGTTCTGCATGATGCAACTCAGACTGCTTATTGAAGTATTCCTCAAACCCTCTCAGACAGTACTTTAATAGCACTGCATGTTTTGGAAAGGCATGAGAATATTGCAAGAATAAAAATATAACCGACTGAGACCGCTGGGATCAGGAAAGTGGATTAAGATAATGTCACATCTATAAGACAAATCCCTTCCCCCTCAGAGCTATGGCGTGGCAATGCAATTTGAAATTTCTTTTATGAAAACAGAATTGTGAGAGAACATTTTCCTGTCCCTCCAGCACTGTTCTTGCTAGGCAGCAGTTGCTGATGCAGAGATGAAAGTTGAAGGCTTTCATTTCTAAATGCTACAAAATTTACAAAAAAAGTCTACACCTATATAGCCTACTCTACATATTTTTTATATCTTACTGTTTCACACACCAGGTGTTAGACATTTTTAAGATCTAAAAATAGATGCATGGTTGGTTTGTATATGTGTGTGTTTATCTGTCTATATGTATGTCTGAGTAAATATTTGCGTCCTTATGTGTTGTCATCACTGCACTAAGCAGATTCCCTTTGATCATGAATATTAAGGACTTCCAAATGTCGACTGTTTTGCGGGCAGGATATCAAAGCTTTCTTAGTGAGATAGCTTTTTTAAGGCCACTGCGGAATGTGGAAAAAAGTGAGGAACCGGAATCCATTGTAAGCCATAAAAATACGATCATTTCCTTAAAACAAATAACATCTATCACTAAAAAGGTAAATTTTTTTATTGACTTTGTCTTGTCATTGAGAAGTTGGGCTTCAGGTAAATTGAGTAAACCTGGTTTATTTCCAGCACTGACTGATACTATAAATTCAGCGGCATTGAATTTTCAATGTGTCCCACAGGTCTCATGCTGCATTTGTCAACAGCAAAGACAAGAGAAATGTTTCCAGTATTTTGTGATTCATTCCATGAAGGGGACCAGGAGTACTATAAAGCCTCTAGGGTGGAACATCATTTGTCAGAACAGGAGCGCCCCCCCCCCCCTGAACTGAACAAGGTGCATGTGCATGCGTTGGTATGACATTGTAGCATGTGCATTTGCTGGTGCCCGATCTCGTTTGGCATGTGCAGCAGCCTAATCTCCTTCTTAACACCCTTGCAGTGTGATGGCAACCCCTGCTGCCACCACCGCCGCTGACACTTTAAACCTAGATAAGTGTATCAGCGCAGCCAGGAGGATGAATCCCCAGCCTGCCAAGAACACAAGCTTTCCTTTCTCATCAGTCAATTTGACAAGGCCAGCCACAGAGCAGAACCTACCCCTCCCTTCACCTTCTACCAGCCCCTCACAGCACCATCCTCCCTCCTCCGTTCCATTTGTGAAAATACTGCACCACCATGCTGTGGCAGAACAAACCAGGTGAGGGGGAAAGAAAACAGGTAGGGTGGATGGGAAAAGATACACAAGGTCCATGAGTGAGAGTTTACATGGATTTCATAAAGTGGATGTCAGTGACCTCACAGAGATGAAAGGGGAAAAGAAGGTTAAAAACTAGAGAAACCATGAAAAATGGCTTGTGAACTGAACCACTGTTGACACTGTTGCATGCTGGGGACAGATGAGCAGGTGAGCGTGCCTCTTGGCTTGTGAAACATTACTAGACTTTTTTTTTCTGGAACTAGGTCTATGCGGTGACAGAGAGGCAGACAACCCAAAATGAGAGTGATACCAATCATGCTGACTAGAATGATGCACAGCAGATTCCATCTGATCCTCTGCTTCACCCCTTTATGGAGGATTGAGGATTTTTTCTGGACTGGCACTGGGATTCTATCAGTGATTCCTGTGATATTTGCTCAAGTAGAGACATCAGAGATCCATTCACCTATGGATAGATATGACTCTAGCATAACACTGGTATCAGATTGCATTAGATCCACTGTATTTATTTTGAATCCTGCAGAGTTTTAATAGCTCTAGAGCTGGTGAAACTACTGGGCTGCATGAGATGAGTACACATCTGTAGCAGTACAAACTGCTTCACAAAGTTGAGACTGCTGGCAAGACTATGTACCCGCAACTAAGTATGTGGGCTGTAACAATGCACTGGTCGCAAGCATGGTCAGATTCCACACACAGTGAGCAAACTCACTTACATAAATTGAAAGTGCAAATCCATATGCACACAAGCATGAAAAACCAAATGCTAAATACCAAATAAACATACCATAACATATCTGTGTGTCTGCCAAGCACAGAACTCACTGCCTGGCAGCCAAGCTAATATCATAATCCCTACACAGGCAAATGGCCACTAATCTGCCAATCACAGCTGCAGCCAGTTGACAGCACAATGCACAGCTAATAATCCTCAACTAATATGTTTGTGTATTAATAATTCACATTCATTCCTAGTAGTAAATAAGATGTTCTATTGCGCGTGCATGTGAAAATATGAATGCGCGTGCGCGTGCACAATTTATGATATGATTTATGATCTATTTTATGACTGTTTATGGTCTATTTTATGTTTGTTTATGGTCTAATTTATGTCTGTTTATGGTCTAATTTATGACTGTTTATGTCCGGTTTTATGTCTGGATTTATGTCCAGTCAAATGGTTCTTATATTGTGGATGTTTACTCAACCTCCTCTGACCCCCACCCTCTGACCCCCATCCTCTGAGCTTCACACCTGTGAACTGCATGTCTTGTGTGTGTGTGTGTGTGTGTGTGGGGGTGGGGGTGTGTTTTCAAGCTCTTCTGCAACCACCCATTCACGGTGATCTTGGGAGAAAGTGTGTGTGTGTGTGTGTGTGTTTAATTTGTATTTCTTAGATGTTTGTCAACTTTATGGTAAACAGGTGAAATAATTTCAGAGTGTCCAGGAACAAAATGTGGGGAGGAAATGGGTACAGACAACAGCTGTGATGGTGGGGAGTGTGTGTTTAATTTGTATTTCTTAGATGTTTGTCAACTTTATGGCAAACAGGTGAAATAATTTCAGAGTGGCCAGGAACAAAATGTGGGAAGGAAATGGGTGCAGACAGCAGCTGTGATGGTCTTTGAAGGCCGACAACTGTTGGAGGAAATTATCTTGTCTGGTGGTTGGAGACAGTAAGTTTTGACACGTATATAGCAGAACCTGCTAAAGAGGGACAACCTGTGTGAAACAGGAAAAAATCTCTTTCCCGTGATGGCACCTCAGAGAAATTGCCTGCAGACACCGTCTGGTGGTGGGGAGTGGTTAACTGTGTTTGAATATAGTTGTCTGTAGGGGATAACTAACTCTCTCCTGCTCTGCAGCCGTCTAGTAGTGCTAAATCTTTAAGTTTTGTTATACCAGCTATTCTCAGCTGTTTTCCCCCCTACATTTAAATTCATTTGGACAAGACAATTTTCATCTGAAGTACCAATGGAGTCTCTAAATGGTGAGTTATTATTTCATTATCCTCTTTCATTATCCTATTTCTAATAAGGTGGTTTTAATGGTTCTGTTGATCTTAGGAAAATGTTTTGCATACTGTTTTAAAGGTTTTGTTTATTAGGTCACTTGGTGGGTGGTGTGTTGGATGTTGAGGAAAACCCTGATGCTGACAACCAAGGCTAGTCTTTAATATCACTCATTTATGTTAGAATTTATTCAATTTACAATTTGTTTTAAATTGATTTCTTTACCTTCTTTTGTACAGTTTTCCAGGGAGAAACACGGTGCCCTGGTGACATCATTAGTGCAGAGCGAAAAAAACTTGATGATCAGATAGCTGTTTGGAAACACAGAACTATTGGGGAGGATCAAAAAGGCCTTGATGGTAAAACAGTGTTTTATGCTTAAATAGAAATTGTCAATATGTCGTCAGTTTATATTAATTATTTATGAAAAAAAAAATTCTGCTAATATGTATAGATTGCCCTCCCCCTCATAAAAAAATCAAAAGTCTGGATTGTGCTAAAACCTGTGGCAAGAAGTCAAAACGTCTTGGGATTAAGAGCCGTCAAACTGATAATGATGCAACGTATGTAACAACTATTTGTTAGTAGCATGAATTAACAGTCATAGTGTGTGTTATTATAATTATTAATATACTTGAAATAAATGTTATTGTTGATTCTAATTTTTTTCCTAACTTTATCGCGTTATCACAGGTCGGGGAACGGTGTATGGCAACCGTTAGACATTCCTCAGAAGTCGCAGTTTTTTCCCCTGAGAGAAGTGGATGAGACAGTGCAGGCACTCGTGCAGCTAAACACAACGCCGAGGGACGAGCCCCAGTTACCCGCTGGATATGTGGTTGCCTCTTCCCAAACAGGTGTTGTAGAAAATGATGTGTATGACAATGATATTTTTATTGTAAGCCCTCGGTCCAGTACACCTGATGAACATATATCAGCAGATGTATTGTCGCTACTGGCCGCTACAGTTAGCAATATACAATCATCCCCGGTAGGGAGTCCTAATAGCAGTGTGATCAGTGTGGGCAACACGCCTTTGACGTGTCTACAATTTAATGATTCTCTGGATTTATCAGACGTGTCTCATAGCAATACTAATCAGGTTGGCTCGTTAGAGCATTTTGCTCCCCTACAGGAAACTGAACTGCCTGATTTAAGTAGCCATTATGGCCTCGATCTTTTCGGTCTAGGACTAGCTAAACAACATGACGCAGAGACACAGACACCAGTTAATTTGCAGGCCTCTGTGGTCGGTAGAGTTGATCAGCTTACAGCTGTAGTAAATAGTGAATTTGCAGAATTAAAACGACACCAACTGGCTTTGGAAAAATCCGTCAGTGAAAATAAAAACCTGTTACAAAAACAGAATGAAAAGCTAATTGAAATAGTGCAACAACTAAGAAGCTCTACTGCGCAGCATAAAGAGGATACTGCAGCTGTGAGACGATGTTTGAGGGAGCATTCCGATTGTAACGCCTCCATTTCTATTTTGCTAGACACGTTGGTGCAGAAGCTTTTGAGTTAAAATTTTACACATCTCTGTGACCCTAATTAGCACCCATCATGCCGCCTCATAAAAAAAAATTCAGACTTAAAGACGGGATATGGAGTGTTTTAGACACCAGTGATGATGAGAATGATGAATGGAACTCTGATGATGAGAGAGCTGTACCTATTGCCAGCGAAGGTGTCCATGGTAGATATATCCGGTTTGCGCAAAAAAATGGTTTGCCTTATGGTGATAATGTAGCGGGCAATGTCGACACATTGTCTAGATGGGCTAGAGTTCGGGCTAGACGAGTCGATGCCTTAACAAGACGTGTGACACATATTGCGTCCACCCGCCTCTGTGCTGCTCGTACTGTTGCTCATAATGCTAGTTTTACTTGTGCTAATGATGCTAATGTTGTGGCTGCTTGTGGTAGCGTGGCCTGTGCTGATGAAACTACTTCTGCTGGTGTTTGTGCTAATGTGGACTGCGCTGATAAAAATGCTTCTGATAATGGTTGTGTCGGTGTTAATAACAGTGTTATTGAGATTTCTGACGATGATGATGATGCTAACTCTGTTAGCCTTGTTAGCGTAGGGTTCGATACATCAGTCAGTGTTGATACTGAGTCTGTTGTTCAGGCTGACAGAGTTATGTTGCAAAGTCCTGCAGACCCCCTCAGTGTTGGTGGGGCTTGTTCTATAAATCAGATAGGTGGTGGTGGCGGTGATAGACAAGCAGAACAGGATGCAGTGGCTGAGCGTGAGTCTGGGTCTGTTTCCTTCTCTGATGATGATGATGATGATAATGAGGTGAGACCAGCGATACAAGTCCGTGAAATACCGAATTTTAATGCGATGGAGTTGCGGCAGCGTCTCGATTTCAGAGACATCAGTCTCGATAACCCCGAGTTGGTACCCAGGAGAATCAGAGAAAGGTTGTCTGGTGTGATAGACCGTGCGTTAGATGGTACACACCCTGGGAGTATTTTAAATGCGGTGTTAAGAGGGCCGTCCCTGGCCAATGATGTGCAGGCTATTTTAAACTCTGACAACCAATACAATACAGATTTGTTTCTGGAAGAAATTTCGCGAGTTTTACAGAGTAATGACACGTCCATGTCTGATGATGAACTAGAGTTTATTGTTACGGTGGTGCAGAATAGAAGCGGCGGAAAGCGTAAAAATATTAATAAAATACCGTATAATAAGATATTGTCGGAGAAAACACGATTCCTATTTAATCCTGACAATAGGGGAGGCAATAATTTGTGCTTCAGCCTCTGTCTTGCACGTTTTGAAAAAAAAAGACAAGAAGAGGAAAAACAAAAATTGCTCAAACAAACAGTGGATGTAGAAACACTGGATGAACAAACATATGCAGAAAATACCCATCTGAAAATTTTTGGTGATCTCACAAGCTGTGCGTCCTTTGATAAAGTAGCCGCATTTGAGAGAGAGATAAATGCAAAAATCATAATATTCCATCACACAGCCGGTCGCAAACGCCTAGCGTGTTACAAAACACATGATGAGATTAACAAACATACCGTCTGGTTATACTTACGGGATAATCACTATTATTTAATAGAAAACCCGGCAGGATTCTTTGGCTCCGCATACGTGTGTAATTATTGTTATGAGACATATGAAGCCGTCTTGAGTCATAGCTGTAAACTCAGGTGCAATGTCTGTTTTACAAACGCTTGTCACAGACATCCAACTAAAACTGTAAAATGTGGTGACTGTAAACGCATATGCAAATCTAACTGACTATTTTTGTCACAAGCAACACAAAATGGTGGAGAAAACTCATAAAACAATACCATGTGACAGACTAAGGTACTGTGAGACATGCGGCAGTGTTTACACAGTGGGAAAAGGAGGTAAAACACACAAATGTCGCCCTCTTAAGTGTCGTCACTGCAATGAAGAAATAATGGATGTCAAGGCCCCCCACCAGTGTTTTATTCAGCCTCTGAAAAAGAAAAAGCCGACAGATAAATACCTGGTATATGATTTTGAAACTCAGTATCACAATGGCAGGCACGAAGCAAATTTTTGCTGTGTAAAAGACCTTGACGGTAAAAACATGTTTTGTTTCCCCGGCCTAAATTGTGTGGAAACATTTGTTGAACGCTATCGAAAACCCAAATATGATGGATACACATTCATTGCGCACAACGCGTCAGGGTTTGACAACTATATTTTGCTTGAATATATGGTGAAAAATAAAATCGCACCTGAACTGACCATGCGAGGTAGCAGAGTCATTTTGATGTACGACCGAGCGTACAAGCAGCGGTGGATAGATTCTTTCAGCTTTCTACCTATGCGTTTGTCAAAAATACCAGCAGCATTAGGCTTTGAGGACATGATGAAAGGTTATTTTCCTCATAAGTTTAACACGGCGGGGAACGAGAAGTATGTGGGTCCCTATCCGGAACCATATTACTATGGTTATGATAATATGAGTGACAGTGAAAAAATAACCTTCATGGCGTGGTATAATACTGTCTGCGGAGAAACTTTCGACTTTGAGAAAGAGATTCAGCGGTATTGTGTCAATGATGTGAATGTGTTGCTCAGAGGATGTAGTATCTATCAGGATACTTTTCGGAAATGCACAGAACTTGACCCCTTCGTCTTTACCACATTGGCATCCAGTTGTATGGGGGTGTTTAAAACATTGTTTCTGAAGAAAGACACACTCGCTCTCACGCATGACAGTGCATACGTTGGCCAGTATAAGGCATATTCAGATGTGTCTATTCAATGGCTTGAATATCTGAGTCACACTCAAAAGATTGAGATAAAACATGCAGTCAACCATGGCGAACATCAGATTGGACCATACTTTGTGGATGGCTATCAACCCAATACAAAAAAGTGTTACGAGTTTGCCGGCTGTTTTTACCACGGGTGCGTGAAGTGCTATGCTCAAGCTGGTTTAAATCCCGTGGTCAGAGAGACTTACGGTGTGCTTTATGGTCAGTTTATGTCAAAGGTAAACGAATTGGAGGTTAGATATGGTCATGAAGTTGAAGTGATGTGGGAGTGTGAATGGCTCCAACGTAGAAAGAATGATTTAAGCGTTCAAACCTTTCTACAGAGTTACAGGAAACCAGAACGTCTGGACCCTCGAGAGGCTCTTTTTGGAGGCCGTACAAATGCAATGAAGCTGTATCACAAGGTGTCAGAGGGTGAGAAGGTACGATATTACGACTTCACCAGTTTGTACCCGGCTGTGAACTCACAAAAACAGTATCCGTTTGGACACCCGCAGATTATCTATAGGGATTTTTGTTCCCTTGATATGTATTTCGGCTTTATTAAGTGTGATGTGCTTCCTCCCAGAGGGTTATTCCATCCTGTCCTGCCCTATAGGTGTCACAATAAACTAATGTTTCCATTATGTCGAACATGTGCCGAGGAGGTGAACCAGACCAGTAACTGTGCACACAGTGACAAAGACAGACAGTTGTCAGGTGTGTGGGTCTCGTTTGAGCTTCAAAAAGCGGTTGAAAAAGGATACAAGATTGTGAACACTGACGAGGTATGGCATTTTCCTAACAAAACAGACACATTGTTCAAAGACTATGTCAAGACATTTCTCAAATGTAAGCAAGAGGCCTCTGGCTATCCAGGACATGTCAAAACGCCTGAGGATAAGGAGAGATACATTGAGGAGTATTTCAAAAAGGAGGGTATCCGGCTAGACCCAGACA
The DNA here is from genome assembly GCF_900880675.1 of Sparus aurata. Taxonomy (NCBI): domain Eukaryota; kingdom Metazoa; phylum Chordata; class Actinopteri; order Spariformes; family Sparidae; genus Sparus; species Sparus aurata. The sequence goes on from NC_044199.1 coordinate 20,517,584, forward strand.
AAATCTGTGTCAACAAGGCCGTGAGGAGTTGCAACAAGCTTCTTCTGAACTCGTTATGGGGCCGTTTTAGCATGAGGAATAATTTGCCAGCATGTGAGTTGATAACAGAATCAGACCGCTTTACACAGCTGATGTTTGGTGATCAATATGATGTGCGGCAGTTTTGTTTCATATCAGATGATGTTGCTATAGTACAGTGGTGTCATGCTGACATTAAAGCAGCCAGAACAAAAGATGTAAATATCTTTATTGGTGCCTTTACCACTGCTCATGCGCGTCTCATGCTTTATGATGTGATGGAGAAGTTAGATCGCCGTGTGTTGTATTGTGACACGGACAGCGTTGTATTTACTTCCCAGCCGGGGGAGTGGATCCCACCCTTAGGCGAATATCTGGGTAATTTGACGGATGAGTTAAATGATGGAAATATGTGTGACCTTCCTGAAGAAGATTATATCACCGAGTTCGTGTCGGGGGGTCCAAAGTGTTATGCTTATCACACAGCTCACGGCAAAACAATGGTTAAATGCAAGGGTGTGACCCTAAACTCCAAAAATACATCTGTGGTCACCCACAAGTCTCTGGTGGGTTTGGTTCAAGCCTTTGTTGCCAATCAGAATACAGACGCACACGTGGTGACTGTTTCTGAAACCATTAAAAGAGACAAAAAGCGCTTCCTTCTCAAGAATGACACAGTTACAAAAAAAATTCACGTTGTCTACAACAAACGCAGAGTATTAAGTGATTACACTACCCTACCTTATGGCTATTAGACCAGATCAAGAATTTGATGCAAGACTACAACATCCGTTTAGTTTGGTGGTGAGCGGCCCTTCAAATTGTGGGAAGACCTATTTTGTTAAAAATGTTATTGAAAAAGCATCGTCAATTATTACACATAATATTGACAATATCGTGTACATATACTCTTGTTGGCAACCTTTATATGATCAGCTGCTGCAGATAAGAGAAATTAATTTTGTGAATGGTCTACCCGAATCTCTGTGTGATGATGTGTTGTTACCCCCAGAGAAAAACAATTTGCTCATTATAGATGATTTGATGAATGACGCCAGCAACAATTTAGAAGTGCAAAATGTTTTTACAAAATACGTTCATCATAGGAACTTGAGTTGTATATATTTAGTCCAAAATTTGTTTATTCAAGGCAAGGCTAGCCGGACTATTAGTTTGAACACCAATTACCTTGTTTTGTTTAAAAACCCCAGAGATAAATACCAGATAACTTTAATAGGCAGACAAATGTTTCCTGGTAACTCTAAATTTTTTTTGGAGGCTTTTAATGATGCCACCAGTACAACATATGGTTATCTTCTTATTGATTATAAAGCCAAGACACCTGATTATTTAAGACTTAGAACAGCTTTGCTGTCTGACCGTCCGGTTGTATACATCTCTAAAAAGCAGAAGGGGTAACCATGTCGTCACGCATGCAGAGGAATTTGGCCCTGTTGGAACTGTTATATAAATCAACGCCGAGTATGCGCAGGGTCATAGTGGGGAAAGCTAGCTCGGACTTTATCAATGCTCTGTGTGAAATAGCCCTCAATGTGCTGAGTGGTAACATCCCTTTGACTGATAAACAGTACAAACAGCTGAAAAAAAGGAAAGCCGTCATCAGATTAGTAGCCGACAAAAAAGTCAGACTTTTAAAAAAGAAAGAGAGTATCAATCAGTCTGGAGGCTTTTTGTTGCCTCTACTAGGAGCAGCCATACCCTTTATAGTCGGTCTTTTTAACAGAGGGTGATATGGAGCATACGCAGAAAATGTTCCTGGTGCCGCAGCATCAGTTGGATGCCTTAAAACAACCGCAACAGTACGAGCAGAACAGATCCATAAGACAAACGGCGCAAAATGAATTGGATAAAGCCATGACTGATGTCCTAAACCTGCCAGACACTGATGTGTATGAAAAGGCCAAAAAATATGCAGGTATTCTACAGAGATACCTAGTGATGACAAAACAGAATGAGCTTGAAAAAAACCTTTTGACTCTATCCATACCGAACACTTCAGACCTTGTGGCACCTATCGATGACCAAGATAAAAAAGATTTAATCGCTGAAGAGGTACTGAAACACATGCCTAAAAGAAGCAGGAAAAATGCCGAACACATTTTGGAAGCTGCAGCCCGGGCAAAAAATGTGATCTCGTGGACAGATCAGGGTGAGATTGTTATTGACAGCCGTCCTGTCCGAGGTTCGCATTTATATGATCTGATAAAAAGTGTCACTGCCACGCATAATGTTTTAGACGATTCAAGACCTGTAGGTTGGAACGCTTTTTTAAAAACCATGGCCCGTTTAAATATTCCTTTATCTGCCATCCCAAACACCCTGGTACGACGGGCTATTACTGAGTATAAAGTGATCGATGACACGTTTGATAATGAGAGTTTTATGAGTCGTGACGCTAGTCATAAGAGAAAAAGGCTAAGTCTTGGTAGAACACACAGATCCAGCACACCTCTTAGGACCCCTAGGTGGGAGTCAGACAGCCGGAATACCTCTTGGTTAAATTTCTAATTTCTGTTGTCTATTTTTACTACGTTTTATTTTAACTACTTATATTTACTATATACGTTTTTGTCATTTTATGTATGCTGTAATATGTATAATAATATTAACTTCTATTTTATTTTTTAATTTTATTTTCTCATATTTTTTGATCATTTTATGTGCGATGTAATTTGTATTATGAAATTCTTGTTTGCTGTGCAAATATTTTGATGACTAGACACGTGTAATCTCTCTTCTTACTCTAAAATGGTACATTGTTTGTTTTTGTTTTTCCCCCTTAACTTTATATTACCAAATGTTTTGTGTTAATAAATTACTGTTTTGTTTTTTATATACATTTTTATACAACGATGATTTTTACAGTGTGAATAAAAAAGAACATCTTAAAATAAAATTGTGTTCAATATTTATTTGATGTGACATGTTTTACACAACATTTATTATTTAAATACACATTTGTTTCCCATACTGTACACATGTAAAATTATATCCACGACATATGAAAGGACGTATTTTGTTAACAAATCGACATACCATGTTATCATTACATACAAGATTGGGTCCATACATATTTAACAGGCGTGTATACGGCACCCCTTTTTGCATATGACAAAGAAAAAAGACACAATGCGGCCCACACGTTACAGCCAGGTTATTTTGAACCTGTTTTCTAGAATAAGATACATATATACAATTTTTCACCAGAAAACTGTTTATCTCCTTAGGAAATCTGTCAGGCGGATTACCAAAACTGTCAAAAAAATAACCCTGTCTGTCTTTTGTGATATAAATTGCCAGCCAGTGTTCCCCAGACATGTTAGAGGGCTGTGTGTTTACAATCAACATAGCAGGGCATCTATAAACACGGTTCTTAGGGAGCTGGTCGCATGCTAAAACCCCCAGAAAATTTGTACCGTTGACAATTATTTTCCTAACAACACCAGTTAATTCAATTGTATTCATTGTGTTTAGTAGTAGTCCATCAGTACTTGTCTCCTGTTTGATATTTCGATAACTGAGTCAAAGACAGAATAGCAAATCAAATTAACCGTCCGGGGCAAGGGAGCTCTGAATCGGGCTTCCAGCCTTACGTTGCCTGTTTTGATTAGCGATACATTTCCTGCACTCCCTTCATCAGGTTCCAGGTTGAAACAGAATAATGTATAACCGGCGCCGAAATCACTGCGTGATATGGCCAGTGACCTGTCTTTTAGGTGCCTTCCTGTGGTCTGTATCAGCTGATAATACTCTCTTGTGTAATGACCTCTTTGAAAAAGCGGTTGAAAGGGTTTTGCTGGAAAAGACTGTCCATCGGCATACAGACTTATAAACTCTGTGTCATAGTTTGCAAAATTAAAGGGGTTGCGAGTATAACTTCCTGTATATCCTTCGTTATCGACAAATGCTACAATAACAAATTTAGGGATCTGACCAATATATAGATTTTCCTGGTTGCACACTCTAGTTCCAGCAGGGATGGAGAAAGTCTTCAAAGCCACTCTGTCTATAGCATATTTAGCATTAGTATGCTGTAGAGCTCTGCTGTGAGCTAAGCGCACAGTGGGGGCAACAGACACCTTTTTTACAAACACGCTGGCTGACATAATCTTAACATGGAATTGTGCATTTACAGCAGTCATAAGAGAGAATTCATCTTTTGAGCGAATAAATTTCAGAGAAATATCCACACCATTTAGCAACAGTTTTTCTTGAAAAAACAAATCAGCGTGTATTGGGGCTATTAACTCCACAATCCGACTGTCTTCAGTATATGTGCCTCTAGTCGCTAATCCTGTGTTGACTCCAGCTATAGATGCATCATCCATATGGCCACTGGTGTCCTTACAAAACAAACCCGGGCTGAACTGCGTGTCCAAAGTGTCCTTTCCATAGTTAATTAAACACTCAATTATGCCTCGATATGGGTACGTGTTGGAAGACTGGGTTATAAGCCTATCTCCCAGCATGATATCAACCTGTGAGAATAAGGTACATCCTGGGTAGTTTATAAATCCAACGTCTGCTGCTGGTGCCAGATTTGTACCGTCTGCATTTGTAATTCTCACACGTGTATAAAGATACGATTCGTTCAGGTCTAGGTAGTCCTCCCCACTAGCCGATATGTAAAATTCCAGAGGACCTGTGTCCGTAATTGCAGAAACCGGAGGGATTTCAACATAAGTAGATTTTTCAATAGATGTCTGGGTGTAGGGAACGGTAAACAGATCCAACTCGGTCTTTACACATTCTTCAGACTGATTATGAATGAGTGCCATGGTTGTCTTTTTAGAATTTTAGCCTAGAATATGTCTTTAGACAATGTCCTGGAGCGTCTGTTCGGCACCCTGTAACTCCTGCTGACTGACTTCTTTTTGACTGCTTTGCGTTTCTTAACAACAGTTTTACGTTTTTAACCACAACGGGGGCAAGAGGCAAAGTAACAAAAGAAAGCTAGGCAAAGTAGCAACCAAAAACAGCAAGACAAAGTTCAAATCAAAAGCAAAGTTCAAATCAAAAGGCAAAATGCAAAACTCAAATCCAAAACACATACCGTGGGGAACAAGGATCAGACAGGAGCAGGCACATTGACGGGAGCATGGACAAAGACAGACGCTGACAAGAACAATGACCAGACGAGGAGTGAAGGGAACACAGAGACTAAATACACAGACACTGATGACAAGACGAGGAACAGGTGAGGTGGACCAACAGGTGAGACAACGAAGGGGAGGAGCACATGAGAACATGAAGGGAACAGGGCAATAGACAGAGGGAGCCAGAGGGAACATAGGAAAAAACACAGAACTTAAAGGACACATGAGGGCATGGGAAAAACAAGACACAAGACAAGATACAAAGACGTGGAAATCAAATACAAGAAACCACAAGACAAAACCAGACATAAGAACACAACGAACAAGAATCTATAGTCATGACACTACGGCTACGCCCACGTCTGGAAGGGGGTCTTTTCAAAGGTCTTCTGCTGTACACCAGCATGCCACTCCCATCCTGATGTCTTGACATTGTATTTCTGGCAATATTCGATACAATATCTCCTGCTATATTTGTAGCCGCAGTCCTTAAATGTGGTTTAGCTAGGCTGAACCCGCTTTTTAACAAAGGCATAGCCATCCTAAATAGACTACGAAATATCCCTCCTAACCCATTGCCATATTGAGTGCTAGCCCCTATAAAACCTGGTAACTCACCCCCTGCCTGGTTCATATAATATGCCATATACCTGGCATCATCACGAGTGAAGGGTACGTGTGTCATTTTACAGACAGTACTTAGAAAAACTGCTTCACAGGCCTGAAGTGTAGCTTGATGATTACCTTACCAAATGCAAAGGGGATATACTGGTTTTGATCGTTTTTTAGTGAGATCTCAATATCATCTATCACTGCTTTGGAGAGCGATGTGTAGTGCGGCTTGTCATAAGTCAGAGTGGGCATACGCCTGGGCTCGTCTGTCACATTTATACAGCGGAGAAGCGGTACATAACTATCCCCCACTAGTTGATAATTTACAATATCGCTGTAGATAAATATATTATACACTCCTGCGTGTATATCCGCAGGATGTGGAGCAGTGTGTTGTTTTTTTAAATTTAGGGTGGCAGGTATATTGATCGCCTCCCCCGGATTGAAACCTAACATCACAGCTAAACGGCCTTTAAATGTTAAACTGTAGCCTTCGGCACCTGAAAAAATAACTCTATTTGTGATGTTATTGTACACTAGACTCATGCGTGATACTTGTGGGGTTACTATACATTTTGCATTAAATTCCTTAAGTATTCTAGGTATAGTATCATAAAATCCAACCGCCAGAGATATGATGTATGTTTTCTTTGTTTTAGAGTCATAGATGTCCACATCAGCATCTTCTTCCGGGAAACTTTTCCAAACACGGGGATACTGGACTTCGATAACACCGACTTCATATGGCTCGTTCAAAACTATTGGTTTAGCTAATTTAGTCCGATATTGCCATATCTTGTTATTTGGATATACATGGGATGAAGCATTACTGGGGAGGGTGATGTAAAAGCCGTTCTTCTCCATAGCTCTGATGTATATGAACACCTATTCAAAATGCGTGGTGGTCAGCCTTTGAGCACGTCTTTTATCACACATTAACAATATCTTTTTCAGGAATCCACGAGTTAAATTTCTCAGGCCAGCCCAGCCATTTAACAAGAACCATGTTTTTGCGGCCTAATTTTTTTCTCATCAATATTTTTTCTATTTTGAAAGTTTTGTTTTTATCAATAATTACTAATTGCAGCTCTGGCTCATAGAATGTACCTTTCACAGCCTCACCCCCACAATCTAATAACCTGTACACAGGCGGATCTCTTGCTACACGTTCGGCTATTGTAAAATATTCATCTGTGAAGGTTTGCTCGTAACCTTTTCTAAACACACCGCGAAGTTTTGAAATTCTCACTTTATCGCCCAAACTGTATTCGAAGGCTACCGATCTCTGAGGTTTTAACTTGTATAAATTGTTAAAGACCATTTTCTCATTGTGTTTATTAACAGCATTAGGGGCCATTTTTATCGATCTGTGATGAGATTTGTTGTAGGAAGCGGTCAGGTCCTGAATCACATCCACATATCTACGTGAATTTACAGACGATAGATACCTCCACATTCGAGTCTTGAAGGTTCTGTTAAAACGCTCCACCACACTGGCTTTAGTTTCGTTTGATGTTGAAAAATGTTGGATTTCATACCGATCCAATAGCTGTTTGAAGTGTTTATTATAAAACTCTGTGCCGGCGTCCGTTTGAAGTTTTGTAGGTATACGACCTTCACACAGTATGTTGTTAAAAGCTTTTGTAACATTAATGCCTGATTTATTCTTAAGACATCTGACCCACGCGTATTTAGAGAACACATCAATACACATTAGCAGAAATTTCACACCATCGTTTTCGTCAGAATATTCACTCATATCTACTAAATCGATTTGGAACTGTTTGTCAACACCGCTAACCAAAACCCTGTTCCGGGGAAAATGTCTAGCTGCTTTGGCATGAAGTGTATAAACATCTTGTCCCAATAAAAAGTGTTTCACGTCTGATACCGCAGGAGCAACCCCCGTAGAATCCCTCACAGCCTTGCGAAGTTTGTAGACGCTGCCGAGACCTCCTGGATTAGCAGGGTCGTGGTAAATCTTATGCATCGTACTTTCCATGTTAAGGATGAGACAGAAATGACACGCATGTGCTTCTTACAAAGGCTTTTATTTTAAAGTCAAACAAAATATCAAACATTAACTTCTAATAATAGTAACCATTACAAACATGGTCAAGTTTTTAAACACACACACACACACACACACACACACACACCACACACACACTTTGAAAAATGTGTTAATAATAAAAAAAGAAAAAGGAAAAAAAAAAAAAAGAAAAGAATAAAACATAAAAAAATATCATGTACAACTATACAGTTGTCACAAGGCACATCAATGCTCTTCCCCTTCCCAGAAGTTGGTAATAACACTTAGTTGCACAGTTTTTATATAGTCCTTGCCAATTTGTGTCTCATACATCTTGGTGATTTTGTCTGTGATTTTCACCACCGATTTCAGCTCGTGCAGTATGGCCTCAGCTGCTCCTTGGATTCTAAAATCATTAACAAAGATTCCCTTTGTAGTTAAGAAGGTTTGAATGGCCGAAATAAATCGCTCATTCCACAGTCTCTCTGTAAGCTGATCAAAGTGGATCTCGTAGAAATCATCAGGGACCCCCCACACACAGTCGTGGTGTTTCTGACTGGGGTGATTGATCTGACAGCCGTAACAGATTTCCTCGAGATATTTATAGAGCACGGAATTAAGCAAATGTAAAACTATGATATTTATATTGTCTATAAAGTTAGCAGACAACGCTTTCTCCGACTGAATAGCAATCAGATCTTGCGTGTCAGAAGGAGCCAGAGATGATGGAGGGGTCTGGACCAGCAGAGCAGGAACACATGGAGCTGGAGATGACGGCCGTGACACCAGATCCAGGCTAGGTGCAGGAGACGATGGAGCCGACCATGGCTGAAACTGTTGAGGAGTAGTATGAGGCTCCCAAGGAGGCGATTGCTGAGTAGATGTGCAAGGTTCCAAAGGAGGCGATTGCTGAGGAGATGATGGAGCCGACCATGGCTGAAACTGTTGAGGAGAAGTATGAGGCTCCCAAGGAGGCAATTGCTGAGTAGATGTGATAGTTTCCCAAGGAAGCGATTGCTGAGAAGATGAGACAGGGGACCAAGGAGGGGGCCAGACCGGGTTATATGGAGCTGGAGTGTCTGCTGTCAAAATGAGTGGAGATGCAGGACTATACTCTGAAAAAAAAATAAATGACATCACGTTTAGAGACAGATCTGAAATTAACACATAGCTGTAGCTGTAAACATGATTACAAACTGAAATTATTTACAGTATGCCTACCATTTGTTATTAGCAGTCTGTGTGTCTGATGATTTTCGGCCTACACAAGGCAGGCAGGAGACTGCTCTGGATGCCAGGCGATATATCATCAAAAACAAGGCGCTTTCTAATATTCTCATAACAATTGTAGAGTCGATCTCGCTTGATTGCTCCATCAATTTCTCTAAACACCCTCTGCAGACACCGCCAGTCACACCACTGGATAAAAAAAATGTTTTTGAACCATAAGTCATGCTCTTCAAGATTGAGCGGGTATGGCTGATTTTTCCATTCCTCGCGCCCTCTTGCGGCAATCAGCTTTTCCCTGTCTTCACACACACTAATAAAAATAAAATCATCTTGCTTGTGAAAAAAACGATCGGCCACAACCCGATAAATCTCCGGACCTGTAGCGCCAACCAACTGCGAAACATAAACTGTCTCAGGATATCCTGGCTGGTCAAGGTCTTTGCAGACAACGGTCCGGAACAATTTCCAGTCTTTAACTGACAATGTACCCCCACGTCCAACATCGCCCCCAAAACCAGAATCTGCCTGACAGTCGACGCTCATCTTGACTCTTCCATCGTGGTATTTTAAAGAATAAACATACCCGTTCAGACCCGCATACTCTAGATCCATCCCCGTCCTAGCGTTAGCTCTAGCATTGACCGTCATATTGCCCACTACACGCTTCTTTTTAGTGCGCTGGACATTCACAGCGGCTGCGCTAGGATATTGACCGCGTGACATACCATCGACGTCTCCGATTAAATTTTCCAGTTCGATAAGATCGTTGTTTGCCATGACTACGCAGGGGTCCCTTGTTGCTCAGAAGAAATCCGAAGGTGAAATGAACTCAGATGTGCGGCTCATATATACAGTGTAAGGGACGACCACACGGCCAAAAAGGTATGCATACTCCCCCCACTCACCTCCCCCACATACCGCCAGGTGTTAACAAAAGGGATGGTCCGAAAGAGTGTTAATCTGTCAGGCTTATCCCGAATAAAACACATGAAAACAGAATTAAACAAAATCCCAAATTGTATATAAATATATACATATACATATATGTGTGTGTGTTAAAAAAGTATTTTACATAGACACCAAACACTGCTAGTATCTATTAATGTATGGTTTATAAACCTTGAATGAGATAAAAAATAGCAGCTAAAATAAACTATATATAAATTAAATATAATTTAACTAACTGCTAGATATATCGTTCAACGATTAAAAACAGTTATTAAAACTACTTATCATTCATACAAACGCTATACAGTGTCTACAGAGTATACAGATTACTGAATTTGTTAACTACAAGACTGTCTGCCCACATGTCTAAAAGCCCAACCCTTGATTTAACTATACATGCTTACTCTATTGAAGAACTTTCTTACATTAAACAACAACACCAAAGGAATACTAAAACACAACTTATAATATTGATTCACAAATCCAGATAACCCCTCTTTGTATTAAACACAGCCCAGACAGAGTGTCTGCAAGAACCTTAAGAAACTTACTGTCTCACACCACCAGACGGTGTCTGCAGGCGATTTCTCTGAGGTGCCATCACGGGAAAGAGATTTTTTCCTGTTTCACACAGGTTGTCCCTCTTTAGCAGGTTCTGCTATATACGTGTCAAAACTTACTGTCTCCAACCACCAGACAAGATCATTTCCTCCACCAGTTGTCGGCCTTCAAAGACCATCACAGCTGCTGTCTGCACCCATTTCCTTCCCACATTTTGTTCCTGGCCACTCTGAAATTATTTCACCTGTTTGCCATAAAGTTGACAAACATCTAAGAAATACAAATTAAACACACACTCCCCACCATCACAGCTGTTGTCTGTACCCATTTCCTCCCCACATTTTGTTCCTGGACACTCTGAAATTATTTCACCTGTTTACCATAAAGTTGACAAACATCTAAGAAATACAAATTAAACACACACACACACACACACACTTTCTCCCAAAATCACCGTGAATGGGTGGTTGCAGAAGAGCTTGAAAACACCCCCCCCCCCCCCCCCCCCACACACACACACACACACACACACGACATGCAGTTCACAGGTGTGAAGCTCAGAGGATGGGGGTCAGAGGGTGGGGGTCAGAGGAGGTTGAGTAAACATCCACAATATAAGAACCATTTGACTGGACATAAATCCAGACATAAAACCGGACATAAACAGTCATAAATTAGACCATAAACAGACATAAATTAGACCATAAACAAACATAAAATAGACCATAAACAGTCATAAAATAGATCATAAATCATATCATAAATTGTGCACGCGCACGCGCATTCATATTTTCACATGCACGCGCAATAGAACAACCTATTTACCACTATTCCTGGAGGACTGCAGAGCCATCTTTACAGCAGCCACTGTCTCATCTCCAAATTTTTGCAGACACACGCATACACACACGCATATGCACATAGACAGGGGCTGGGGCGCCGAAAAGGGGGGGATAAGGTGAAGGATTCTAGGGGCCCATCATTGACAGGGGCCCAGAAAGGCCCCTAATAAAATTATAATACTGACAAAAATAATACAACACTAATTTGTTAGTTTATAATCATAAATATGCATCACTTAATGCACTGATAATAACACTAAGTTTATTTTGGAAACATTTCTCAAGCCCTCCCCTTTGGGTAAAATGGTTCGGTCCTCCCATCGAATCAACTGAACTGCTGCGCGGTGCGGTGTATTCAGTCAGTAAGGAGACCCAGAGAAGGTAAAATGCCCCAGAAGTCGGGTAGCTAAAAAGATTAAACAAGAGAGAGAAGCAAAGGGGCGTCAGTATGTCACCCAGTTTTTCCAAAAACAAGGTGGGTTTAGTTCATGTGGTGGAAAGTTCTGGAACACATTAGTCTGTTGTTTATCTTAACCTTGTGGTTTTTAAGCCGCAGCTGTCTGTGAGCCCCTGTTATTATGGAAAAAAAGATAAATTGAAATTAATGAATAAAGATCATTCTGAAATAAAAATACAAAGCGTATTCATTTCAGAATGATTTAAATGGTTTAAAAAGCATATAGCCTATAACTTTATTTTGTTTTGTTGAAATTTAGCTATCACTGAAACTGAACTATAAACTCACTGAAATACTATGTTTGGTCAGTAGTTTGGGACTCTCACCCCTTGCTTTGCAGTAGGAAAAGAGGAGAAATTTTCTGGTGCTTGCAGACTAAGTGACTGCTCTCAATCCAATCAGAGAAACATTAACAATATTAAATCGCAACACATTTTTACATTGAGTGCAGTGGCTGGTCTAAGTGTGTGTGTGGGGGGGGGTGATGTGCATGTTTGAAAGAGAAATTGTGTGGCATTGCTATAACAGTAATTTTGGAGATAAATTAGACCTAAATGCAGGGCTACAAGAGGGAGACAGTGAGCAGTGGGGTACTGGTTGTGAAAATCACATTTTCTTTTGTTATTTTTGATCAAATCACTGACAGTAAAACAGAATGGTGGGAGGAAACCTGAATCTGGTGATGGTGATGCTATTTCAAATGGTATTATAGGAAATTCTATATAATTCATGTATGTCATGCATTTGTATTTTTTAGGTAATTTAATTTAAGAGAATTTTATATTTTAACCATTAAAGTTGCAGATTTGCAGACAATGAATCTAAATTCCATTGTATTCTGGGTGTTCAGTGCTTCCCCTACCAAGGAACTGTCATGTTGTTCTTTTCACACATATAGGAAATTATAGTCAAAAATATCATTAAAATGCACAGTTTTATGTAAACAGCATAAAAAATTTTCACCGGCCTTATGGCTGGCTATATAGGGGCCCAGTAATATTTCTTTTCATGGGGCCCAAAACCCCTGGCAGCGCCCCTGCTCAGTAGTAGCTGATATTGTTTTATTGTGAGTCTGTGTGTGCCATTATCACATTGTGACACTTATATGTATATATCTGCCAGCCTGGCTGTACTTGGTTTGACTCGACATGGCTGGGACCAGGACTAGGACTGTTGTGGCTGGTACTTATCAGATAAAACAAACATTTCTTAAAAACATTATTTACCAATTGTGTGCTATCTTGTAGCCAGGACTGCATCTTTCAGTATTAGTACAGTATATAAGAACATGTATCTTTATTGTTTTCCCCACAAAACACTTGATGTGCTCTCATGAAATAAAGTCTTTCTGGACTAAGAAGAGAGATAACCCAGATATTTATAAAGTTTGTTATGAATGACTGGTTGTTTCCTCACGCAAAATACACCTTTGTTTCAAAATTCAACCAGGCTGCTTTACTTTAGAAAAGGGGGGTCATTTTTGACCCATAGAACAGGGGGATTAATAAGAGTACGAAGACTTCACGAGGGTTGAAAAGTCATGATGTGATGAAAACAGAGTCATGTTATATATTTTACAACATCGTACATTTATCAAAACAAAAACATGTATTTATCGTTTTTGGATCTAGTCGAAGCAATGTAGTACACACCAAAGGAATGTCCCACTGTTGTGTAGATCCAGTGGAACAGGGTTATAAAAAGAGCATTCTGCATATCTGCATTTTGTTAATTTCTTCAGCGTCTATACAAGAAATGTATTATCCAACCAGATCAAAATATGTTCTGAATCAGTTTAAGCCAGCCCAGCGGGGAGAGAACTCAGGTGTTTGGGGTGGCCGGTGAGATATTGCAGGGAGTCGTCTGATCAAAGCAGGCAGTCTGACTCGTTGATCAAGCAGAAGGGAAAAAAAATACAAGTACCATCCTAGTATCCTGTAGCAAGTATTACTGGATCTTGAATCTCAGAGAAAAGGTTTGCTTTTTTTAATTGCAAGTTTTGATATTTTTTATGGAAAATTACTGCACAGTAACCATTACCTGAAAACAGACTGCATACCTTGCACCCATCTGTTTACGATTGTCTTCTAATGGGGAAAATGAGTGCTCCAAGGAGGGTTTCTTTCTTTCCATATAAATTTGCTTCATGAAGTGTATCAGCTGAATTCTACACACATCAGATCAAAACACAGATTCTGTAGGGTACATTGCATGGAGGTTGTGTGGCCTCTTAATCTACGCTTGTTAAAGAAAGGGGAAAATTTGCTATTTTATAGCAGAACTCTCTGAGGGCATCTACTTTTAACTCTGATTAAATGACAAGATTAAAATGCAAACCTTGTGCATGTCCCCACCCATGTCAGGCTGTCCTCTGTGTACCCACTATTGGCCTGTTAGTTAGAGCAGCCTCTGGATGTATTGCTTGGATCGCTCTGGATGTTACTTGCTCCCCCCTGCCTCGCTCTCCTCTTCCCTTCCATCTGATTCACTTGGCTTGGGGACAAAAGGGACAATGTTACAGGCTGCACCCCACTGGATAGCACTGTCACCTGTCTTTTGAGAGAAAGGCTCAGGAACGTTAGCCTCTGTGTTTGTGTGCGTGTGTGTGCACCCCCTCTCAGGCCTGCAATGTCTCCAGGAGTTTTGCTGGTGCATCAACATTAAGTATTAAAGGCCCTGCTGGGCAAAATAACAGTAGAGGTAGAAGGGTTACAAAGGCCTGGGGGAGGAGAGGGGAGTAGGGAAGTAGGTGTGTGGGGAAAGCAAAGGCAGAGAGATGGCAGCGGGCTGTGGCTTTCCTTCTCTTAGTTTCCACTCATTGTTTTTTCAGGACTTCTACAGCGCAGCCATAATTTTCTAAAAGTGTCCTGCCACATGCCCTCTGCCAGGGACTGAAATCAGCACTCGCCAAATGTCAACAAAGTGTGTCTTTGGCAGATAAATCAATAGTGTCACCTGCCACACGAGCTGCTAACTTTTCCCACTGTTTTTTCTAACTTTTTTTTTCTCTTTTTTCCCATTCTAATGCCCCAGTGGTTAAGAGTTTTTGGTCACATGGCCCCTGGTCTTATGGTTAAATTGTTTTCCCTTCTGACCAGGTATATATTTTGTGAGCCAAGCAAAGCAAAGCAAAACTATGGCCCTGTATCAAAAAGGCTCTTGATTGCCTGCCTGTTCTGCTTGCTGCCAACAAAGTGATATTGTCTTGTGTTTCTTTCTAGATGGTAAATTGGCTTAATATTACTGTGAATTTACTTCTGAGTTACTGGATCCAGCGGAGAGATGATTGAAGAAGTTTAAAACTGAAAATTGTATCTGCGCTTGTCTCTATGAAACGTTTCAGACATAAATGTAACAATGATTCTTAGTGGGATTATTTTTAGTCTTGAGCCCTTGGAAGGTGAGCCAGAAAGCCACTGCCCACCAATACCGAGCACTTTATTGTCCCCCGCCCATCTAAAGAAGGCTCCCATCTCCTCTCTCTCCAATTACATATGCTGTCTCATCTGTTAGTACTTCTTTCCCTACATTACAAAACAGGACGTTTATCTTGCCGATTCACAATGTCCTCTTAAGTAGGAGTGATAAGTTGCAGAGTTGGGTGTTGGGACGATACATTGCTACCCGAGGGCAAAGAAACGTCAGGGCTGCTGTATTAATGAAATTCTAACAGTGCTTATCAATCAGCCAGTTTCTCCCCATTTTTTTCTTCTTCAGAGCTTTTGTCTCTAGCTTTGTCTCCATCACTTTTGCATCCCCTTCTGCTCTACTCCTCAACCATCACTCATTTTAACCAAAAGGATATTGGTTACATCTGTCTGCATTCTCTTGCAATAGCTCAGCTTTAAAATTTGTCTAAGTGCCTGCGCAATGCTCCATTTGTAACCCTGCTTGTCAGAACTTACTTAGACATCTACAGTCTTTAAATTTTCTGTTCCCTTCTTTGATGACAATATAAGTGAGGCATCAGATATTTACAGTACATCTGTGGAAGGCATTATATTATGGTAGTCTTTCAATTCAAGTGCAGCGACACAAAGCATAGTAAAAAAAATAGATGTTGGTGAGGTATGTCTCCCCTGCATGCCTTTTCTCCCCATTTTATAGACAATTTTCTCATGATGTTTGATAAAGTCACAAAGTTATACCATGGGCTGTATGTAAAGACGTAGGGTGCCTTTCCACCTCCTTTCACTGTATAAAAATGGTTCCGCCCATAAACCTTCTGGACTTGATAGCAAGCAGGGCTCAGCCATCAGTCGCGACATGACAACCCCTTCAAATCAAATCGAATAACTAATTAAACATTGAGTGGTTAGGATTTAGGCGAATTAACCAAGTGGTGTAAACTAACTGATCATGTTTTTTTACAATGCCAGTTATGCTGGTAAACAGTTCTGAATCTAAAATGTGAAGTATGAAAATACATTTGTTCAATTTTGAATAATTTAACAATGTATTTGTTTTTGTCTATTTTTTAAGTTAGGGTCAGTCAACATGACACCTGTTCTTTTCTCCTCCATGTAAAAAACGCTGTAATGGAAAAGCTGGAGTGTGTTTTGTTATCCAGCTGTCTCACCTTGCTGTGAGTTGTGTTGCAGTGTGAGTGGAGTGCTGAATAGTCACAAATGTTTGAATAGGGGTGCTCCCTGAAGGCACTGCACCAAATCAATGTCAACATATCCACTGAAGGATTTTAGCCACCACCAAAGTACTTGTTTTACACAATACACTGTAATTTGCCCAGCTGGGACTCTCTTTTCCTGCTGTTTTCACAAATACTGCTGCTCTGATGCATTGCGAGACATGCTAGGGTTATTTCCTTTCTCAGGCCAGAACTGATGATCATTGCAGTTTTCCAGCATACCATTGAAGGAACTTGTTTGGCTTTACGACATAATTCTTTTGAGTGCATGGTTATATTGCTCTCACATGAGCACCACTGCTGTGTAGCACACATTGACAAAAACACACTTTAGCATGAGGAGATATTTGTATGTTGGAATTGAGTTCTAATCCTTTGAAGGAATATACAAAATTGTTGATGAGAATGGATCTGGAGAAAAATGTGTCGCTGCCTTTTCCAAAAAAATTAAATTACCAATTGACAGCATCTTTCTTTATCCAGTGTAGTGTCTCTCATTGTTATTATGTAAATATTAAGTCCAAATGCAAACTTCTTAGGGACTTAGGTGAGCGGAGCTCAGAAGGTTTGGCGGAATGTTTAAGATGACATCTGAATCCTTAACTTTATACCCTAAAGAAATAAGGAAAAGAATGTGTTTCCATCTGAAACAATATCGACTAAAGGACTGGCACATCCGCAGCTTTGTCATCAGAGAATCCCACCAGCCTGTAAAACTCTGAGAAATTGCCTTTAAAAGGGCACTGTACTCAGAATTTTAATGCCTATAAATCATAAAATACACCCAGGGCTGTCCAAATGGATTTCTATCGTGTCTCTGTACTTACAGTAATGGGGTCCACTATTGGATTAATCAGTATACTAATATTTGATTTGGAAAATACTCACTGTCAGTTGCTAATAATTTTCTCTTACCACACTTTTAAACAGGATTTAATCAAACAGCAAAAAGTGCTAAGTCTACTTTTTCTGTGCCATGGTCTACACTAGTGGGTCTGAAACATTTTTAAATCGTGGCATTGCTCCTTAGGAATTTTCTTTGAAATGTTACACATTTATTACTCAATTCTTCCATTTTTATGTTTTAACATGTAAAATTAGATGTGTTACATTTTGGAATTCATATAAAAAATGCACAATAAAAACATGGAAATTAATAAATCTTACAATATCCTTCGCACATACTTAAACTAACCAACTTTGATTCACTAAAACTAAACTGATAATCTCTTTGCCCACACTGAACCCTAAACAAGGTCCACATACTCTTAAAAATGGCCTCAAGTAAACCAAGACATCCCAATTATGATAGTAAACACTAATCTCTACAAAGCAATATTTGCATTGTATGGCCCATTCCTTTCCCCCTGTCCAGGGGCGCTGCCAGGGATTTTGGGCCCCATGAAAAGAAATATTACTGGGCCCCTGTATAGCCGGCCATAAGGCCAGTGAAAATTTGTTATGCTGTTTACATAAAACTGTGCATTTTAATGATATTTTTGACTATAATTTCCTATATGTGTGAAAAGAACAACATGACAGTTCCTTGGTAGGGGAAGCACTGAACACCCAGAATACAATGGAATTTAGATTCATTGTCTGCAAGTCTGCAACTTTAATGGTTAAAATATAAAATTCTCTTAAATTAAATTACCTAAAAAATACAAATGCATGACATACATGAATTATATAGAATTTCCTATAATACCATTTGAAATAGCATCACCATCACCAGATTCAGGTTTCCTCCCACCATTCTGTTTTACTGTCAGTGATTTGATCAAAAATAACAAAAGAAAATGTGATTTTCACAACCAGTACCCCACTGCTCACTGTCTCCCTCTTGTAGCCCTGCATTTAGGTCTAATTTATCTCCAAAATTACTATTATAGCAATGCCACACAATTTCTCTTTCAAACATGCACATCACCCCCCCACACACACACTTAGACCAGCCACTGCACTCAATGTAAAAACTGTATGCTGTCTTACATTATGTTTTTGTTGTTGTTTTTATTAAGTTTGTTATATACGTTTATATTTTGTTAAAAAAAATCTATTAAAAATAATAATCCGAATAATTTATCTCCAAAACTATACGTGGTTGAATTAAATACATAAATGAGGCTCTATGGTCGTTGCGATTTAATATTGTTAATGTTTCTCTGATTGGATTGAGAGCAGTCACTTAGTCTGCAAGCACCAGAAAATTCCTCCTCTTTTCCTACTGCAAAGCAAGGGGTGAGAGTCCCAAACTACTGACCAAACATAGTATTTCAGTGAGTTTATAGTTCAGTTTCAGTGATAGCTAAATTTCAACAAAACAAAATAAAGTTATAGGCTATATGCTTTTTAAACCATTTAAATCATTCTGAATCATTCTTTGTATTTTTATTTCAGAATGATTTTTATTCATTAATTTCAATTTATCTTTTTTTCCATAATAACAGATTAGTTCAACACAGAGCTGCTCACCTCCTTCCTCAGTTGTGGGTAGGCCTACTGGGGCTGGTTCAGGGGTAGGGGGCTCACGGGGCTGACAGACAGCTGGGGCTTAAAAACCACAAGGTTAAGATAAACAACAGACTAATGTGTTCCAGAACTTTCCACCACATGAACCAAACCCACCTTGTTTTTGGAAAAACTGGGTGACATACTGACGCCCCTTTGCTTCTCTCTCTTGCTTAATCTTTTTGGCTACCCGACTTCTGGGGCATTTTACCTTCTCTGGGTCTCCTTACTGACTGAATACACCGCACCGCGCAGCAGTTCAGTTGATTCGATGGGAGGACCGAACCATTTTACCCAAAGGGGAGGGCTTGAGAAATGTTTCCAAAATAAACTTAGTGTTATTATCAGTGCATTAAATTATGCATATTTATGATTATAAACTAACAAATTAGTGTCGTATTATTTTTGTCAGTATTATAATTTTATTAGGGGCCTTTCTGGGCCCCTGTCAATGATGGGCCCCTAGAATCCTTCACCTTATCCCCCCCTTTTCGGCGCCCCAGCTACTGAGTATTAATAATTCGGAACGCAAACATGTTGACTGCATCTCGGCTGGTGTGAACCGATAGCAAGATGTCTCTACTGTCTGTGAACTTCTGTCACATGGTCCTGGAGATGCTGTCTATGCATAAGAAAGTTTAGTTCTCTATGAGTTCAATCAATAGTAAACACATTTTCAACTTCATATTTTCTAAGAGTGAGTATACGTGTGTGTGTGCATGTGCGTGTGCGTGTATGTGTGCATGTTGGTTTTTGTATTGAGTAAATGATTTTATAACTGCTTGGTCTAAAATGAATCAAGAACAACCATTGTATCAATACCTTTGCGCTTTACTCCCAATGGTATTAGCCCCAAAAATCAAGTATTTGTCAGACTCTCATACTTTCCTGTGGATTCTTATCTAATTGTGGTGTGCTGCTTTGGGTCAGCCTGGGTCTTAGGTTGGTTGAGTAGGTTAAGATATGAATAAAAACTAAAAAAAACAAAAATTCATTAAAAATAGGTCAACAGATAAAGCCTATATTCAAAGATGAAAATTGGCTGGTTGCGAAATGGTGAAAAGATAAGGAACAGTGCCGCTGCTTGGGCTTAATAACACAGAATGGTAATTAGTGTTAAGGGCCAAGTCTCCCCTTCCAAACCAATGCTGCTCGCTCTGTCTATAAACTTAGCTAAAAGCAACATTTCACATCAGGACTTTTTTGTCCCTCTGCCAGCATCGTTTCATGCTGTGCCAAGGTGTATGTCATTAAAGCATTAATAATGGCACAACTTCATATTCCCTTCCTCAAACAAGCATTAGATATTCAATTCAGATTCTACAGATACTATTTGTTTATCCCTCAGTGGCCTCACAGTAAGTCCAAATATTGGGCACAAAATGGATCAAATACATCAGCTCTCCAACAGAAATGTACAGCAATGTTCCTTCTGAGTTTCTGTCTAGAGTCAATTTATGCTGCCTTTTGGCTTTAACACTACACAGGCTTTTGGGGGGTTGCTCTGCTATTAAGGAAATGTCTTAATCAGGTGCTAAGAGTTGGAGTAGTCCTAATCATGCGTATGAAATTATAAAATCATGTTTCATTGAAGCAGAAAAAACATCCACATTCCTCCCTAGAGGGTCCAGATACATGCGAGTTGGTTGTTTCGATAATGAACTGTGTTGCATATGTCTCAGTGGAAGAAGGAGGCTCTTTGAAGAAGAATTAGAATATAAAGCAATAGTCAAGCAATACCAATGGGCTCTTAAACAACGTACAATGAGAGATAAGAGGCTTTATGCATCAGTCTGTTTGCCTTTAAAGCCCAGTAAAATATGAAAACACCATGACTCTCATTTTGGGGTGATTATACAATACAACATACGTATGACTGTTTTATTCCATTTCTGCAAAGTCTGTTTTGCTAGATGCCACTACATTCTCCACACTGGACCTTTAAGTTTCTGTCAACAGTAGTATGCTAACTAACGTTAGCCTTACAGGCAAAATGTAGAATGCTGCTCTGGAATGCCACACTTATTTGTCCGGCCTGAAGAGTATGTAATCATTCAGATTTAAATTGTAAATATCCAACATCTTTCAATTTTGATATTATTGGGGCAGCCTTAATGAGTCTTTGAGCAGGCTTGGATCTGTAAACCCCTCACATTACCAGATAGTCTGGGCCAAACACTGTCATTGGTATTAAAATGTTATTAAAAATATTGCAGCCACTGGAAGAGTGCCATTGGAACTATTTATGTAAGTTTGCCAGACTTTCTTCCGGTGTTATCAGGGAAATAACGCTAATATATGAATATGAAACAAGTTTTTGCATAGCTTTACTGTACTGCATTTGTCGAATGTTTTTGAATCATAGTTTAGTCTACTGTTAAGCAGCCAGTTTGCTTTTTTTAACATTCTTGGATATGTTTTTCTCTGATTATTGTAGTTTGGGCCTTGGTAAATGTTAAAAAGATTCCATTCAAATGTAATCCAGAATAGTTTACTGAATAAAAATTCATCATACATTATATTTTTGAATGTTGTGAATGGGCATTACACTAGTTAAAATGAATTCCTATTCAGATTGCATCCAATTATAATAATAATGATAATAACTTTATTTGTATAGCACTTTTAAAAACAGGGTTTACAAAGTGCTTTGACAGAACAAAGCAAGAATACAAAGGACTATAAAATAGATTGCATGAAATAGTTGAAATAACAGAGGTAATGATACAAGATTGGTAAAGTAGGCGAAATAAAAGAACTGAAATAAATAAAATATGTAGAACAGAACTCAAGACAGGTCGAGTAAAAATAAACATAAAAGGACCACATCACATAAAGGCAAGCCTTATCTCCTCAGGCAGGGCATTCCAAAGTTGAGGGGCCCTGATGGCAAAGGCACAGTCCCCTTTAGTTTCGACTTTGGAGCGGTTAGGAGGGCCCCGCCTGAGGATCTAAGGCTGCGAGCTGGCTCATATGGAATTAGAATATCTGAAATATAGCTCGGAGCCAGACCTGGGCGTGCTTTAAAGGTGATCAGTAAAATCTTAAAATCAATTCTAAAACAGACAGGGAGCCAGTGGAGGGAAGCTATAATCGGAGTGATGTGTTAACGTCTGTTAAAACCTGTTAGAAGGCTAGCTGCTGAATTCTGTACCAGTTGAGGCAAGAGAGTGATTTTTGATTTATGCTGGAGAGAAGGGAGTTGCAGTAATCTAGTCTGGAAAAGATGAATGCGTGAATGACTTTTTCCAGATCTGGAGGTGTGAGCATGTGTTTTATTCTACTGACAGAGTGTAGTTGAAAGAAGCAGGACTGGACCAGTTTATTGACATGAGGGATGAAAGTCAGCTCTGAATCAAAAAGTACACCTAGGTCTCTTGCAGTGGGTTTTATGTTGACTGAGAGGGGACCAAGGGCTTGCTGGTAATGGCTAATATTGTTAGGGGGGATAAATAATATGATTTCTGTTTTGATGTTGTTAAGCTGTAAGAAATTTTCGGCCATCCAACTGTTAATATCTTTAAGACAGTCTAAGATAACAGTTAGGCTTCCAGGGTCATTGGGCCTCAGTGGAAGGTAGATTTGTGCGTTGTCTGCATAGCAATGGAACGATACATTATGGTGTTTAATAATCTGGCCAAGTGGGAGCATATAAATAGAAAATAAAATAGAACCTAAAATAGAACCTTGCGGTACACCACAGGTAATTGGAGTTGTTGTTGAGGAATAATTACCTGTGTTGACCGAGAAGGTTCTGTCTAAAAGGTAAGAATAAAACCAACTAAAAGCAGTATCCTTGATGCCGACCCAGGTTTTCAAGCGGTCTAATAACTGCACTTAAATCTAAAAGGATTAAAATTGCGCTGTCTCCCCTATCTGCTGGTAAAAGAAGGTTGTTGGTTACCTTGAGGAGGGCAGTTTCTGTGCTGTGTAAAGCTCTTAAACCTGACTGGAACACCCAAAGATATTGTTGTGAGACATAAAGGCTAAAAGTTGCGTAGAAACTACTTTCTCTGGAAGCTTGGAGATTGACCTAAAATTGTTAAGAACAGAAAGGTCGAGGTTTGGTTTCTTTAAAAGAGGTTGGACCACAGCATGTTTAAAAGAGTGTGGGAAAATGCCACTTTTGAGGGAGCTGTTAATAATCGTTAAAATACTGGGTCCAACAGTGTCGATAACCTCTTTAAGAAACTTGGTGGGGGTAAAATCAAGGCTGCAAGTAGCTGGTTTCATTTGTGTTACGAGTTTTGTTAAAAAGGGCAGTGAAACAGCTAAAATAAGTATGGATGTCCCTGCTGGTCTGTAAAATTCAGTCTGGGGGGTGATGTTTTGCCTGATATCACTGACTCTATTCTAAAATAAGTTAAGAAGTCCTCACACCTTTCTTGAGAGGCATCAATGGAGGGAGTGGGGGAGGGGGAGGTTACTGATTCTATAACTTTTAAATAAAACTCTGGGGTTGGAGTGATTAGCTAAAATTAATTTAGAAAAGAATGAAGTTCTTGCTTCTTTAACTGCTTTTTGATAATTTGTCGTGGCATCTTTCCAGGTCTGATAAAACACATGTAAGCCTGTCTTTTTCCATCTTCTTTCATTTCTCCTGCAATCTCTTTTCATTGCTTGAGTGTGGTTATTTAGCCAGGGTTGCAGTACTCTAGTGTTTTTTTTGTTTTTGTAGGGGGCGATGACGTCCTGGGTAGACTGACAGGGGCGGTTAAAAAAGGAGACCAGCTCCTCTGTGTTAAAATCAGGGTTAAAAGCAGTCAAAGAAGCACTAAACATCTCTGAAAACTTGCTAGCTGAGCTGATGTTAAAAACTCAGCCGCGGACTGGTGCATTGTGATTAAAAGGAGTTTGGGAAAAATTAAATTAAATAAAACAGCTTTATGATCCGACACACAAATATCCTTAATAGTTAGATTATCTGGGCTGAGGCCACTGGACAGAACCAGCTCCAGGATGTGACCCTTTGAATGAGTGGGTTCTCGAATTGCTTGGTTTAGGTTAAAAGACTCCAGAATATCCATAAAATCTGTACTGAAAGACTGAGGAGGGCAACAAACATGAATGTTAAAATCACCTAGAATAAGAATTTTGTCGTACCTTGTCATAAAATGAGATAAAAGCACTGCAAACTATTGGATAAAAGCAGAGTTTGGTTTGGGCAGTCTGTAGATTGCTAAAATTATTACTGGACCCTTTGAGTGAACCATAAAACCAAGATGTTCAAAGGAAGTGAAACTAACATGTAAAACAGGTGTGCATTTAAAATCTTTCCTGTAAATGACAGCAACCCCCACTCCCCTGCCTGACAGCCGTGGTTGGTGGAGATGTGTAAAATCAGGGGGGGTTGCTTCAGTAAGAGGACTAAAATCTCCCTGGGACAGCCATGTTTCTGTGAGAATAAAAAAATCTAGATTGGAAGCTATAAAATCATGGCTGTCACACAGCGGTGAGGTTTTGTCTTGTCTTGGGTTTTTGTCTTGTAAAATCCCTGTTTTATTTTGAAGGTCTAACTCTCCTCTCGTTTCAGGTCACTTGCCCTTCCTCATGTGTCTCCAGTCTGACGTCTTCCCCTGATCCCTGATTGTTTCCGCCTGTTCCCCATTACCCTCATGTGTTATATAGTCCGTGTCTCCCTTTGTCTTGTGCCAAAGTGTCTCGTTCTGTCGTGCACCTCAGCCCTTTGCCACAGCTCCAAGTCTTGCCTTAGTATTGAAATGTCATTGTTGGTTTTCTTTCTGTTTATTCATTGCCTCGAGAAGAGTGATTGTTTGTTTGTTAAATTTTTCAGCGCAGCTCAGTCTCGCAGTTTAAGTTTATAGCTTTTCTGTTTCCTCATTTGAGTGATTTTTATGGAGCCAGAACGGTGACTTTAAAATTTGCCATCCAAAAAAAAATTGGCATTGAAAACAAAACCAGTACTGAAAAAAGAAACATTGTCATTGAAACATTTGTATTGAAAACAGGTGTATTGGCATTGAAACAAGTATTGGCACTGAAAAAAGAAAGTAATTCAAATAATTCAGGTAATTCAGTAAGCTGTAATTGTGCTACTGTGGTTAATAGTAAAGTACAACAGACCGCTGTAATCAAGTTACAGACACATATTTTCATAACTGACTGACTTTCCTCCAAGCACTCTCTTTTATTGTCCGGTCTCTGTATGCGTGTACAGCGGTGCAGTGGTACAGAGCTCGAGGAGCAGACCAGAGCGCTGCTGTCGGCGAGGCAGCCCCGGCTCGGAGCGACACAGCTGGGGTTAATGCTCGTTAGCTCCGTACTACTACCACACTCCATACGCATATAGAGACGTCTCCATATGCGTATGGAGTGTGACTCAGGAGGCACATCCGGTAGCGGTAAGGTGGCACAGAGCTCGGGGAGCAGACCAGAGCGCTGCTGTCGGCACTGCAGGCCCAGCTCGGAGCAACAGGCTGTTCTACTGTTGTGCTAACTGTGGCTAATGCTCCGTGCTCGGCGCCCCGGTACTACTACCACACTCCATATGCATATAGAGACCGAAGCTAGGGAGCTCCGGGACAGAACCAGATACACAGAGACTTGGGCACATCAGGAGAGAGCTTGAAGAAAAGTCTGCGAGGTAGTTGGACTCTGTGTTGCCCAGAGACGGCCGGGTACAACAGTATTGTGGCTGGACCGTCCAGCCCCGCCTTCCCGCAGGCTGCTGTCATTACCTTATCAAATGATATGCAAACCGCGCTCTACTTGCCCCTCCCCTCAGGCCCCTCCCTCTCAACGCCAAAACAGTGGCAGAAAGTTGAAACTGAAAATCAGTGACACTGAAAAAAAACTGACATTGTAAAAAACATCTGTCACTGAAAAAAAAGTGACATGAAGAAAAAATCTGAAGATTGTCATTAAAAAATACAAAAAAATCCCAATAAAATAAAATTATTACTTTCTTTTTTCAGTGCCAATACTTGTTTCAATGCCAATACAACTGTTTTCAATACAAATGTTTCAATGACAATGTTTCTTTTTTCAGTACTGGTTTTGTTTTCAATGCCAATTTTTTCTTTTGGATGCCAAATTTTAAAGTCACCGTTCTGGCTCCATAGATTTTGTTTTGATATGTTGTCACAGCTTAGTCTAGTGTAGTTTTGTTTCATAGCCTTGTGCCTTCCTCGTTCAAGTGATTTTGTGTTGTACTTTTTATAGCCCAAGCCTTATTCAGAGTAGTCAGTTTGTAGCATTTTGTTTCCTCAGAGTGAGTGTTTTGTTTTATCAGTTTTGGATTTCCCACCGTTGGTGTGGTTTTGTTTTCTGAGTTTTCTTTTCATGCCCTTCCAGTTAGAAGATTGCCAGGTTAAGATTTTCACAGCCTGTTCATTTGTCACTCTATCCTGAAGCTCTTGAATTTTCAGAATAAATGCCTGTGAATTTATACTTGCTCTGCATCTGAGTCCTCATTCAAGCCCAGGTGTGTCAATGGCATAAAAAGGATTTGTTGTTGAGGGATCTGATGTTTAAAAGTCCGATATTTACAGGGTTACAGCTGGGAGCAGGAGGGGACAAAGGTTGTAGAGTGACTTTAATTAGGTTATTGTGATTGACAGCAGATGGGTGTGGTCTTGAACGTGTTGCAGACGGTCTATGATAGTGGATGATGGCAGTTATGAATGAAGTTGTACAAGTCCTGTTAGTGAGAGAAGAGAGTGCTGCCTGTGATGAGATAGAGTGCTGAGGTAGTCACACAATTGCAGCTGATGATCAAACCCTTGAACCAGTGTCTCTCTTGCTGTATAAAAGTGTATGTGTGTGCATGAAATTTAGTTGAGCTGTGAGACCACTAACCTGACTACGATTTACAGCAATGATATTGCTGTAAACTGCCAACTCAATTCTGCATTTCAAAGTCACAGTACACAATGCAAAACCAACATAGAATGCACTCGTTGTAATCTTACGTTTTTTTGGCTCAGGAATGTTCAAGTCTACAAAAACAACACCAAGGAAGAAATAAATTTAAAGAAAGTTCTGCGGAATTAATTCCCAGAATGGTGCCTGACGGTTAGTCTTACTGTAGATTACTAAAGGTTGCATTAGATTAGTATGCATTAGAGCTCTCTGGACACAAACAAACACACACGCACTCCCTCTCTCCCAATCCTTCAGTAAAGACCAGAGCTGCAGGTAATATTGAACAAACACTTTGATAGAATGTTCCAGTCACAGTACTTGAGCCATCTGGCAGAAATCTCAACAACACTGTCTTACTGTTAGAGGCAGTAAATTGTTTCTATCAGTCCATTTTAAGGATGAGGAATGAAGGAAGCAAATGTTCATTTCCTTTCAAGTGGTACGCATCCATACATTTCTTATACTGTATATCCATCTTTATAGAAAACAGTGAACAAGTTGAGAAAATCGTTCATGAATACTGAGCATAGTGAGGTCTGAGGGTTATCCTGAGTAACCTGGACATTGTTCATTCCTTTTTATGCTGTGAGTGAGTGTGGTGGTGAGAAATCTCAGATGTCTAACTTGGCATAGAAAACCCAACTACCTGCATGGATAGTTACCAATAGGTAAGACCAATCACCATCAACATAAATGTCAATTAACATTTAACCACTGATACTTTCACATATTGACTTTTCTAAAAAACGTTTTGCAGATCAAGTCTACTTAATATGATTATGCCCTGACTTTCACATCAGGAGGTGGAGGGGGTGGTGCTGGATAGACAAGAAGGTTGCCCAGCCAGTGACAAAACCAGGTGTTCTTGACAGGATTTGTGCCATCTCTAGCCATGTTTTTGTTGACAAAACAAATATTTTAAGCCAAAACATAATCTTTTCCTCCTAACAAAGTGGCTTTTGAGCCTGTATCAAACCAGAGCAAAAGACCAGTGTCATTTTACCTAAATAAGCATGCAGTTGCAACATAAAGAAAAGTAACATTTCAATATATCCATGCATTGCAGAAATCTACACTGCCCTAATTTATCCTGGGAAATGGGTTGAAAACTTTCAAGCACAAGCTGTTGGAGCTGTTTCAGCTCTGGTCAATATCCTGCCATTGATATTATCAGTGTCCAGTTTTTACAGATTTTGTTATGCATAATGTTGCAGAAGCATCCACTGACAAGACACATCATTCATCAAGTTTTATCAAAGTTGGAGAAATTCTTTCAGAAACCTGTGTGACTGTGTGACTGCCACATCACACCCATCCAAACAACAGAAAATATCTGAAATACAACGATGTCATACTACCTGAGCAGAACCAACAACTGCAGCAGAAAACATGCTAAAAAAAACTCTCCTCGAGAATAAGGAAAGGCACTTATTCATTTACTGTATAAGGACAGAGTAGAGATCTGATGATGGATCGTTCAATCTGTTTAATATACTTTGTTTAAGAAGATTGATGGTATTGGCTTGAGAATGTAAGTGTTTTTTCATTCCCACTTCCCCTAGTCCAATAAATATTGTGAATACCTAGAGGGCTGTTCCTCATAATGACACATTACCTGGTGTAAAATGGACATCACATGGATGCTGTCGATTTCTTTATGTGATCATGTGACAAAATGTATCAGTAGAATCATTAGTTTCCAGTTTTCTCTTTGGTCCAAATGTTTAGAACACGATACCAGTGGGGAGCACTACATATAAATATTTGATTTAGCATTTAAACAGAAAATGATTCTAGTATGATTTCTGAGTGTCCGTTATTATCATCTGAGTTGGTGGGAAATCAGACCCATAGCTTTAGTTTTGCATTAATTTCAATATTTCAAAAATATCTATCTTCTTTAAATAACTATTCAGTAGTAGAGTTCTGAATCTTCACTGGCCTCTGGATGTAAAGTCCAAACTGTGCTCAGATGTAAAATTACTGACTGTCCACAACTCAGTGCAAGAGAGCAACATTGCTATAACAATTTAACTGTCCAGCCGAGCCCTGAAAACCAACTACTAACACTGGCTGCAAACTCCTGATTATGCTCTGTTCCTGCAAGAAAAAATCTGGGAAGCTGAGAGAAAAGACGCCCACAAAGGGGCAACTTTTACTCACGGCACAGCAGAGAATGTGGCATCTAGCTTAGCTTGTTGAGCTGCCATGACAAACCCTTGAACAGTAAGGGTGGGAAGTCAGTGAAGAGACAAAGAGAGACATAACAAAAAGTACAGCATCACATTGTAAACAAATGACTACTGCATATGTGTTTAAGATCTCCAAACTTCCAGAAATTCTTGGGTAGGGAGGTTTTGAAATCTTAGCCTAAAGTCTGAATTCATATGCTATATTCCAAGAAAATTGCCTTAAACACTACAGAAGATGCAGTTATTATTCACGTTTAAGGCTGCTCTGAATAATTTAAGGCAGCCTTTCATGCTTCAGTCCAATGTCATCAGATCTGAAAGACCACTTCATTGTTGTCAATCTTCAGTGAATTGCCACCAATATTAGTGCAATGAATGTCAATTTCAAGGACATACGACTGGTTCTAGCCTGCTTGAACATAGTGGGCACATGAAAAGCGTGTGGGTGGAGTGTACAGGATTCATAATGAGGTCCAGCGGCAGTTTCCTGCTAAGGATAAAGAACTGCTTTGTTACTTTGTTCCATACTGTGTTTTCAGGGACAATATCAAAAGTATGTACTGTCGAGCAGAACATCTGACGTTTCATAAGGTCATGTTTTTATTCAAATCACTCAATGGAACCAAATGGATGCGTGTTGCATGGAGAGCTGGGTTGATGGTGCCTTGACCCTGGCAGCACTTTGAATTCAGCTTTTGTTGTATCATCTATACAGAATTAATTGATGCCAGATGAAAATATATGAATGAAATTTCTTGAACTAGAAACAGCCTTTATTTGGATGTTTTTCATTAATCCACTACGGAAGCTTTTGAGATGAAGTTCTGTGTATGTGCAACCTTTGGCTTTTTGTAAACTGTGGAGTGGAGAAACGTTTATGTTTGGTTTAACATGCTCTCAAGCACACCCTTTTCACTGTAACATCATTGTAGGGCTAGAAGCTATCAATGAAGATCTGAGTCTAAAACCTGATTTAGAGCCGGCAATTAAACCAAGAAAAAGCCTATGCAAATTTTCTCTTGAATCTAGGCTCCTGCATTCTCTGTTCTTTCATCTACTTTTCTTTTCATCACTCAGTACTGAAGTAGCCAAAGATGTCTGGTGTTACAAGTTTATTCCCTTTACTGATTTTACTGGCTATAAAGTTAGTGGATGATTCTTTCTTTTAACTGTAGAACTTATCTCACTAATCCAAACCCCAATTCCTGGTTTTTTATTGATTTTATAGTGAGATATAACATCAACATCACCGAAAATTGTACTCATAGTAGCTGAATGAAACATTTTATTTTTTTTAATTACTTTGTGTGATACTGTGTTTTAAAATGGGTGGTCTGTGCAGGTCACACTGGATAACATTGTAAAGGCCCTTTCACATACATAAATTACTGCTTTCTAAACCAATTTAAACTGTGTTTTCCAAAGGCTTTCTGTACTATGACAGTTTTTTTTTTTTTTTTTTCCTAAAGAGATAATGGGTGTTCTGACACACCTATTCCTCTGGCGGAGCTGGAGTTGGTCTCCATTAGCAGAGGAGCAGAGCCCCCGGGAGAGCTGACAGTTGGGGTTTCTGGGTTGTTTGACAGGGTTATCAGTAGGTGTCCAGCAGCAGTCCCTAGACACTCATACAGATACATTGGGTCATTACGAATGAAAAGCAGGTACAAGAGAGAAGCATTCAAGAAGGTTTAGAAAACTGAGCCAAATTGAAATAAAATATATTAAGAGTCAAGTTGTCATTGTGCCAAGGCTGACAGGAAGAACTGAACAAAGGGCTATACGTATGTGTGTATCCACGTATTCATGTATTGGTGTGTGGGAGAATCTATGGTAATGTGCATGAGGAAAGTAGAACAAAAATGCTATATAGCTATAGCTATATTTAAACAGCACCCTTTGTGTAGGATTACACAAAACTCTGTGTCCTGGTCACAAAAACACGAGATAAAACTACACCTAGGAAAATTCAATTTTCAAATTCAACTAGGTTGCATTAGCCAAGTGTCTGATAGAACTGGCTTGCAAACGCATTCACATTTAGCAGGCTTCATATCTTCAACAAGTTGGAGCTGTTCTGTCCAGCTAGTTCAACTGCTAGCTGTTAACCTGCATGAAGTAATAGCTGCCATTTAGAACTCCATACGTTTACCTGTCTATTTCTTCACTTACAAGAAAAGAAAGCCAGAGCAGTCAACTATATCCCATTGTAGCTGCCGCACAAATATGACAGAAGTTGGTGGAATCCAGTTCACCCAGCATGTAAAGGCTGATTGGATCACCGGTGAGACCAAAAATTAGCAATATGGTAGTATTGTAGTGGAGGGCAACCGATTCGATTCAATTCTCATCTTTTTTTTTTTTTTTTTATCTTATAGCACAGCTGGTTCAGCCATTTCGGACTAGTCCAAGTCTAGGATCATTGGCTTTATGCCATGATACAATTATTGTTTATTTTAATTCTTATTTAAAAAGAGGTCTACATGGTGTCATGAGCAATACAACCTCCATTATTCATTTGCATTTTACCACACTAAGGACCGTCAAAATTAAATAATTTATTAGCAATATAAATGTAACAATAACTTGTTTCATGAGTCAATTGGAAACTTACTGTAAACAAAAGAAGAGAGGTCATAGAGGGTTTTTGTCATCTAGTGACTCTTTGTTGTAACTGCTCCATGTATTTTTTTACAGCAGATGTGAACTACTTCATGTAGTGTGCTGTGATGGTCATGTACAGTGCCTTGCAAAAGTATTCACCCCCTTGAACTTTTCCACATTTTGTCACGTTTTAACCACAAATGTAAATGTATTTTGGGGGGATTTTATGTGATAGACCAACACAAAGTGGTGCATAATTGTGAAGTGGAAGGAAAATTGTACATGGTTTTATTTTTTTTTGCAAATAAAAAACAGAAAAGTGTGGTGTGCAAAAGTATTCATCCCCCCTTTACACTTAATACCCTTAAATAAAATCCAGTGCAACTGTCAGGCCTGGACGTTAAAGAGGACTCAGATGCAGAGTAGGAGCAGTTAAAGCAGGCTTTTATTCAGAATTTTTTTTTTCTTATTTAACAGGCTAACAGGCTATGATAATATCCTCCTATTCTAGGCATACAATGAAACAACTAAGACACAAAACACACAAACCAAAACACAGAGGCAAAAGACCTCAAGGCAAAAATTAACAAAAAATCACTCCATAGGAGGCAAAGAAAAAGGCTATGAACTAAACTACTTTGTGAGACTAGGATCTGAAAATGTACAACAAAAAACACTCCAACGGAGGAAGACGATTCGGCTACAAACTTAAACTATGCTACACGACCGAGCTATAACATTTATGAAACAAAAGAACACTCCAACTGAGGCAAGCAAAACGGCTGTTGTGTTTACACCTTCATGCCATAGGTGTCGCTGTGGGGGAGTAAGAATGAGGAGAGAGCAGCTGGGGAGAAAGAGAGAGTAGAAGAATAATGTGTATGAAAAACGGAGCACGGCAGCCCTGTTAAATAAAAGTCCTGAAAGATACACGTCTCCTCTGTGACCCAAAAACACAACAACAGTTATAAACTTAACACAGCTACAAAACTGAGCTGAAAATATTACAAACAAAAAATCACTCTTCTGAGAGGAAAAAGGATTCAGAAATACAAACGTGGCTTGGAACAAGACGAGGACTGTGAGACTGGCTGAGGTACACGACTGAAACGAACACTCTGGCACAGGACAAAGGGAGACGCAGACTATAAGATACATGAAGGTAATGGGTAACAGGTGGACACGATCAGGGATCAGGGGGGACAATCAGACCGGTGACACATGAGGCAGGGCAAGTGACCTGAAACAAGAGGAGAGTTACTTTTCAAAATAAAAAAGGAAAGCATGAGACAAAAACCCCAGAACGAGACACCCCTCCACTCGGTGTGACAGCATCCAGTTGCCTTCTGAAGTCACCTAATTAGTAAATGAAGTCCACCTGTGTGTAATCTAATCTTAGTGTAAATACAACTGTTCTGTGAAGGCCTCAGAGGTTTGCTAGAGAACATTAGTGAACAAACAGCATCATAAAGCCCAAGGAACACACCAGACAGGTCAGGGATAAAGTTGTGGAGAAGTTTAAAGCATGATTAGGATATGAAAAAATATCCCAAGCTTTAAACATCTCACAGAGCACTGTTCAATCCATCACCTGAAAATGGAAAGAGTATGGCACAACTGCAAACCTACCAAGACCTGGCTGTCCACCTAAACTGGCATGCTGGGCAAGGACAGCATTGATCAGAGAAGCAGCCAAGAGGCCCATGATAACTCTGGAAGAGCTGAAGAGATCCAAAGCTTAGGTGGGAGAATCTGTCCACAGGACAACTATTAGTCATGCACTCCACAAATCGGGCCTTTATGGAAGAGTGGCAAGAAGAGAGCCATTGTTGAAACAAAGCCATGCAGTTTGTCACAAGTCATGTGGGGGGCACAACAAACATGTGGAGCAAGGTGCTCTGGTCAGATGAGACCAAAATTGACGTTTTTGGCCTAAATGCAAAACACGTGGGGCAGAAAACTAACACTGCACATCACCCTGAACACACCATCCCCACCGTGAAACACGGTGGTGGCAGCATCATGCTGTGGGGATGCTCTTCAGCAGGGACAGGGAAGTTGGTCTAAGTTGATGAGAAGATGGATGGAACTAAATACAGGACAATCTTGGAAGAAAACCTGTTAGAGTCTGCAAAAGACTTGAGACTGGGGCGGAGTTTCACCTTCCAGCAGGACAATGAGCCTAAACATACAGCCAATGGAATGGTTTAGATCAGAGCATATTCATGTGTTAGAATGGCCCAGTTAATGTCAAGACCTAAATCCAATTGAGAATTTCTGGCAAGACTTGAAATTTGCTGTTCAGAGACACTCTCCATCCAACCAGACTAAGTTTGAGCTATTTTGCAAGGAAGAATGGGCAAATATTTCAGAATCAGAATCAGAATGAGATTTATTGCCAGGTAGGTTTTTACACAAACGCGGAATTTGTCTAGGTGCAATGGTGCTTAAATATACAATCACACAAAAAATAAAAAGATAAATATATAAATCACTCAGAAATGTACAGTCGTACAAAAAACACACAAGAATAAAATACCTTTTTTTTTAAAAAAAGAATATAGATAAATACGAATAAGAATAAAAATAAGAAAGATAAGAAAAGATACAGAACTGTACAGAAGACGGGAGTGCATTAATGTAATGCATATGTAGGGTGGGTATAAGAGTCAGAGTCAGTGGGGAATTCAACCCTTGTTAATGAGGCCAGCTGCAGATGGGAAAAAACTGTTTTTATGACGAGAGGTTTTGGTCCTGATGGACCGTAGCCTCCTGCCAGAGGGGAGGGGTTCAAAGAGTTTGTGGCCGGGATGGGAGGGGTTAGCCACAATCTTGCCTGCATGCCTCAGGGTCCTAGAGACGTACAGGTCCTGGAGGGATGGCAGGTTGCAGCCGATCGCCTTCTCAGCGGAACGAATGATACGCTGCAGTCTGCCCTTGTCCTTGGCAGTGGCAGCAGCGTACCAGATGGTGATGGATGAGGTGAGGATGGACTCGATGATGACGGTGTAGAAGTGCACCATCATCTTCTTTGGCAGGTTGAACTTCCCCAGCTGCTGCAGGAAGTACATCCTCTGCTGGGCTTTCTTGGTGAGGGAGCTGATGTTCAGCTCCCACTTGAGGTCCTGGGTGATGATGGTACCCAGGAAGCGGAAGGACTCCACAAAGTCAACTGGGGAGTCACACAGGATGATGGGGGCAGGTGGGGCTGGGTTCTTTCTAAAGTCCACAACCATCTCCACTGTTTTTAGAGCATTTAGCTCCAGGTTGTTCTGGCTGCACCAGGTCACCAGATGGTCAATCTCCCATCTGTAGGCAGACTCATCTCCACCAGAGATGAGCCCAACGGGGGAGGTGTCATCCGCGAATTTCAGTAGCTTGAAGGACTGGTGACTGGAGGTGCAGCTGTTGGTGTACAGGAAGAAGAGGAGAGGAGAAAGAACGCAGCCTTGGGGGGAACCGGTGCTGATGGTCTGGGAGTCCGAGACATTTTTCACGTGCTGTTTCCTGTCAGACAGGAAGTCTGTGATCCACCTGCAGGTGGAGTCAGGCATGTGGCGATGATGATGGTGGATGACTTGAAGCAGGCTTGCACATGACATGTCTCCAATGAGGTGTTGAAGATGTCCGTGAACACCGGAGATAGCTGGTCAGCACAGTGCTTCAGGGTGGATGGAGAGACAGAATCTGGTCCGGCTGCTTTGCAGAGGTTCTGCCTCTTAAAGAGCCTGGTGACGTCCCTCTCTTGTAGGCAGAGAGTTGTCGCTGTGGTGGAAGAGGAGGGGTTCACATATGTGTGAAGTTGTGGAGTGGCCCCGGCTCCTGCTGGGCTTGGGGGGAAGGGACTGGTAAGGTGGGGCTGCTGAGAGGTGTCACGGGGGAGGGTGTCAGGACTGCTCCTTTGTCTGTCGAAGCGGCAGTAGAACTCATTCAGCTCATTTGCCAGGTGCAAGTTGTTGATGGAGTGGGGGGTTTTGGGCTTGTAGTTGGTTATCTGTCTGAGCCCCTTCCAGACAGAACCAGAGTCGTTGTTGTTGAAGTTTCTCAGAGTACTGTCATTTAGCTTCTCTCACCGCCTTCCTAAACTTGTACTTAGACTCTTTAAACTTGTCCCTGTCTCCACTCCTAAAAGCTTGCTCCTTCTGCAACTGTAACTGTCTGAGTTTGGCTGTGAACCAGGGTTTGTCATTGTTAAAACTCACCCTGGTGCGTGATGGTATACAGCAGTCCAAACACGCCTGGAGACCCTCCGCAGCTTCACTGGTCCACTGCTTTAATGTCCTCGCAACAGGTTTACAGAGTTTTAATTTCTGGCTGTATGAAGGAATCAGGTGGACCATGGCGTGGTCAGAGAGGCCCAGTGCGGTGCAGGGGACAGCGTGATAAGCTCTGCTGACTGTAGTGTAACAATGATCCAGTATGTTCTTCTCTCTGGTCGGGCATTTAATAAACTGTTTGTATTTAGGAAGTTCATGACTGAGATTTCCTTTTCCTGTTAAAATCACCAAGGACAATAACTAAGGAGTCCAGGTTAGTCCGCTCCACACTCAGTATCTGGTTGGCAAGCATGCGCTGTGTGTCCTGCACGTTGGCCTGCGGTGGAATGTAAACACTGACCAGAATGAATGAAACAAACTCACGGGGAGAGTAAAAAGGTTTACAGTTTATGATGAAGTATTCCAGAGTAGAAGAGCAGTGCTGTTGGATCACTGTCACATCATTGCACCAGCTACTGTTGGTATAAAAACAGATACCTCCACCTTTCGATTTGCCGGAAAGCTCCGTCTCACGATCCGCTCTGAGAAGTTGGAAGCCTGCCAGCTGCAGCGCAGAGTCCGGTATCGATCCACACAGCCACGTCTCAGTGAAGCATAACACAGAAGATGAAGAAAAGTCACAGTTTTTCCCCAGAAGAAGCTGAAGTTCATCCATTGTGTTGCACAGTGAACGCACGTTGGAGAGGAATATCCCAGGCAACGGTGTGCAATGTCCGCGCTGGCGGAGGTGCACAAGCGCACCGGCACGTTTCACTCTCCTCCTGCGTTTCACTGCGTGGTCAAAGGTGAGCGCACCTTTGACCACAGTGTCCAATAATTCCACAGAAGAAAGAAGAAAAGTGGGAAAGAGATCAGCTGGAGTTATTCCCCTGATGTTCATGAGCTCTTCTCTAGTGAAAGAGCCCCGGGTATCGCAGCTGAAAACTGAATAAACACACAAAACAAGAAAAAACAAAGCGCACCAACACACCGAGGCAGCCGTCCGTGGTGCCATCTTGGATGGAAAGATGTCTCTATATGTGCATTGCTGGTAGAGACTTACCCCAAAATACTTGCAGCTGTCATTGCAGCTAAAGGTGGTTCTACAAAGTATTGACTCAGGGGGGTGAATACTGTTGCACACCACACTTTTCTGTTTTTAATTTGTAAAAAAATAAAATAAAACCATGTATCAATTTCCTTCCGCTTCACAATTTTGCACCACTTTGTGTTGGTCCATCACATAAAGTCCCAATAAAATTGAGGTATCTGGAGGGCAACACATTCTGACCTACTTAGGTTAGATTCAATCATGACTGATCTACTTAGTTTGGATTCAATCATGACTAATTGATTTTCATTGTGTGAGTGAAGGTCCAGGGGTTGGCTTCCAACTTTGAGGGGCCAAAGGTAACAGACGATAAAGTGCTTAGCTAAGTTTGACCCACATGCCAAATGGTGGGAGATGCTTAACACAGGTCAATCTCCTCTTTTAGTCTATTGGATAATTTGGCAAGGGGACCAATCAGAAGAAGTGGGTGTACTTAAGAAGGCCCTTAAAAAGGCCCTCACAGGAAGAACGAGAGGGTGGCACTTGATAGATCTCCTAAAATTGAAGGCTGATAGGAGTTCTGATAGGGCAGAGGGCAAAGCATTTTGGCATTGCTTTATCCACAGATTTGATAATATCAGAAAGCGGCCGCTTCTGATCCGGACGCAGGGCTCTAGATTCTGTTTCAATAAAGATTGCTCTATCATTCCACCCAGCCTTGCCTCCGCAGAATTCTTTTATCATCAAACTACACGCCGACACCTTTGAGGAGGAAAGCCCAGAAACTACAAAATACATTTACATTTGTGGTTAAAACGTGACAAAATGTGGAAAAGTTCAATTGGGGGGAATACTTTTGCAAGGCACTGTAGCTCTGCGTTGCTCTGGAGGCCCAGCAATCTGCTGTTAAAGCCCCTAAATTTGCACTGCTCCTTCACACCATCATACATGGAGGGCAACACATTTGTGGTGATGATGAAGGCTGATGATGAATCAGGAACAGCGTTTCAGCTGAGGTGTTTACAATGTCAATAAGCAATTTTGTTTGGAATAAAGATGGCATGAGCGTAGCAGTTCTTTTTTAGAATGCCTTGCAGTTGTAATTTATGAATCTCATCATCATGCTGGTTATTGTGAAAAAAAATGTTGTATTTGCATAATTAGAGGTGTTTAGGAGTTTATTTATTTAAAACAGGGACAATGCACAAAAGAACATTAATCTCGTAAAACAAGAAGAAATGTATTGAGCCAGGTTATAGCAATTTTGCTAGTTTCCGCCTGTAGTCCCTGGGCAGGTAAGAACAGATGAAAGAACAACAGTATTAAAATTGTTCAGATATGACAGAATAAAAAATTATGCCATAGTATTTTAAAAGTAGACAAAACAAACAGAAACAGGGAATGAGAGCACCAGGTCATGAAAATGCACAACAGAGCTTAGCACAACAGCACATACTCTCTCTTATTTTCATCACACATTCAATCACAAGCATTCAAACACATGTACATACATAGATAACAGTCCAACCATCCCCAATCCCCCCCATTCTCTAATAACCACACTCACACACCTATTAATAACCATACACATACATACACATACTCACATAACTCAGCAATGTGTGCAGGTTTGCTTACTCAACAACCAGCGCTTTGATAAGCATGAGAATGTGTGGGGATTTGTACATAGGATAAATTATGTGGGAAGGGCATTCCACTGACTCATGGCCACACATGAAAAGGAATTACTACCAAATTGAGTTTTACGTTTTGGAATGCTACCCTCACCCCTCGTGACAGATCGAGTTACTCGTGCAGTGTTTTCTGAGCAGAGTGTAACAAACTTTTTTAGAGGGGGAGCAGAAGCATTGTAAATAATTTTGTGAAGTAAACAGACATTTGAGTGTATGATCAAGTTTTCAAAGCTCAGAATATCATATTTAGCAAGTACATGACAGTGATGGTAATGCCGTGGTTTTTTGGCATGGATCTTGAGGCTACTTTTATACAGTGATTCGAGTGGTTTTGTAACTGTTTTACATGCCTGAGACCAGGATGTGATACAGTACAAAAAATGGGGGATGATCATTGCATTTAGGTATGTACTTGATGCCTCAGTGGTAAGAGAGTTTCTTATGTATCTAAAATTTGCTAGATTATATTTCAGTCTGTTTCTCAACTTTTTGACTTGCCCTTTAAAACTAAGTGTTGGATCTAGAGTTACCCCCAGGTATTTAAATTGCTCTACATGTTTTATTTTTTGCCCATTTACTACAATCTCAGGATAAGTTTTAAGTTTACACCTATTAGTAAAGAACATGGTTACAGTTTTATCAACATTTAACGTAAGGCATGAATTATATAACCAGTCGTTAACCTTGTTCATGACCTTTGATAATTTTGTAGCCACCTCTGTTGCACTTTTCCCATGAGTATATAAAACAGTATCATCAGCATACATTATAATGTTAACATCCTTACAGACAGAAGGCAAATCATTAATGTATAAACAGAAGAGCAGCGGCCCTAAAATTGACCCTTGTGGGACTCCCAGTGTGGATGCTAGGGATGGAGATAGTGTACCATTCACTCGAACACACTGGTGTCGGCCAGTTAAGTAAGAATTCATCCAGTTTTGTACATTTATAGAGAGATCATTATTTCTTAGTTTATGTAACAGCACCTCATGATTTACTGTGTGGAAGGCCTTTCGTAAATCAAGGAAGACTGCTCCCACCACTCCACCCTGATCTAGGCTGGTTTTAATTTCCTCAAGGAAGTAGCAACAATCTGTTTCAGTAGAATGTTTCTTTCTGAAACCAAATTGCATTGGATGTAAGAGGGACTTAGAATCCAGATGTGCAATTAGTTGTTCTGCTACGACCTTTTACATGACCTTTGAGATGGCTGGGAGGATGCTGATAGGGCGATAGTTGCTGACCACCTGTGTGTCGCCAGATTTATGCACAGGGGTAACTATGGCAGGCTTAAGCTCACTAGGAAAAACATTCTCATCAATAGATTTATTTATAATCATAACTAAAGGTAGTATTATAGATTCCTTGTGTTGTTTTAAAAATGCTGTATCAAGACCATGTATGTCTTTGGCTTTACTATTTGTCAGGGTTGAGATGATTTTTTCAACCTTTGCCGCATTAATAGGGACTAACTTAAAAGCAGAATCGTCACAGGCCAAGATCTGTGGAAGCTGGACTTTTGGAAAGGTCCAACATAGTTCTTGTACTGAATTTATAACATAATCATTAAAACATTTACCAACTATATGGTCATCACTCTGGATACAGCCATTCACCTTAAGCGTTACACTTCTATTTGTAGGTTTTTCCTTTCCAAGTAACTTGTCAATGCTCTTCCATAGTTTCTTACAGTTTCCTTTAGCGTCACTAATAATATCAAGAAAAAAGTTTGCTCTAGCCTTTCTGAGTTGTTGTGTGACTTTATTTCTAAGACCTTTAAAAATCAAGTGATCAGTACTTAATTTTGATTTCAAAAACTCTTTAAGTGAGGCATCTCGTTTTTTCATTAACTCCCAGAGATTACTGTTAAACTAGGGTAAATTTCATTTTGCATTTGGTTTTTTGCCCCTTATTTTTGTGTATTTCAGTAGAATATCTTTAACGGTTGACATTAAATCAGTACAAGCTTGCTCACAGGATATATTACTAATGGTGTCACTCCAGTTTAATTGCTTTATTTCATTTTCAACAAGGGCCATGTCTTTTTGAGAAATAAAAGGCATGTTTGATTTTTCCCTCATTGAATTTTGATTTCTATAACGTGCTTTTGTCAGCTTTCTAGAAGCCAGAGTAAGGTTATGATCTGATAACCCAGTAATGAGGTTATAAGTCTTTTAAATCCTATCTGGTTTGTTTGTGAAAATTAAGTCTATAAGTGTTTGAGAAGATTTTGTTATTCTTGTGGGATTACAAATCATCTGTGTCATCTGGAACGTTTTGACAATATCTTTAAGCTTTTTTCTACGTTTTTTATCCCGCCAGTTTAAATTGAAGTCACCCATAAGAATAATTTCCTTTTTATCATGTTGTTTAAGGATGATATTTAAACAATCAAAGAAGTCATTTGAGGCAGCAGGGGGACGATAAACTGCAAAGACAGTGAAAGACATCTGGGGAGATTTTCACCCCCACACATTCCAGGTTATTCTCTGGAATAGTGATTTGTTGACTTTGAATGCTGTCTTTCATATATATCAGAACACCTCCTCCTTTCCCTTTACTTCTATCCCGTCTGTACACATTATATCCTGGGACAGTAAAGACAGACGTGGGGGTATTAAGAGTTAACCAAGTCTCTGTGAGGCATAGGTAATCGATGTTAGAGTCCGTCAGTGGATGTTCAAGTTGTTCAGTCTTTGAGATGATACATCGTATATTTAAATGTCCACCAAAAATGCCTTTCGGTTTCGTTTTTGCGTCCCACAACACGCTTGCATGATTGACAGTCTGGAACAGTTTCATCTGCTGTTGTTTGAGGAACGAAGTGGCTTGTTTGGGATGGCTTGTCAAGATGTTATTCTTCAAATGTTACCCAGATGTTCATTCTTATAAGTTTGATATGTATAGATGACATTTTAATCATTGATGCATTATTTTGAAATCCATTCAGGAAACTCAGAAATGCAGTAGAGATGTGGTGTAGGTTGAGGAAGCAGCAGCTGGATTGCCAGGGCTTCAGGTGAGGTCTTAAAAATTCTGTGATGAGATATCAGCAATGAAAGTGAATGATGTTTGGGTTTAATTTCCCTTATATTAGCATTTTTTATCATGAGTGTTTTTCTCTCTTTTTTTGAATGACAAAGTCGGTTCCATGAAGCCTAAACCTTGGCCATTCCCTTTAAAAGTTGTTTCTAATAAGTTAAATAATTGTAATGCATATAAAAATGACATTTTAGTCATTGATGCATTTTTTTGAAGTATATTCAGGAATTGTAGAAA
The DNA here is from genome assembly GCF_900880675.1 of Sparus aurata. NCBI lineage: Eukaryota > Metazoa > Chordata > Actinopteri > Spariformes > Sparidae > Sparus > Sparus aurata. Next base: position 20,559,517 of record NC_044199.1, read on the forward strand.
ACGTAGTGATCCATCTTACCACGGAATATCATGATTTATACAGTATGTTCTCTTATTTCCCATGGGTGGTAAAAGATTCTAGAATTCAGCTTCTTCACCTCAATATAATTATTTCACCAGACAAACATTAGTGGCATTAGACATTCATATCCTCTTTAGGGAAATATTTGGTGCAGCTCCGTATGCTTCCTAAGGTTTCAAATAGATCTATGAGTATTTCAACGGTAATAATCCCATTAGAATGAGGTGAGCACTTAATTACTGCACATTTTTAGAGGGCTCCTGGGATATCCCACTGCTGTGGTAGGGCTATTTGAGACAGTGCAACAGCATTGCTGATAACTTGATGAAAAACTGCTCAGTCTTCTTAATCTCCTCACTAAGCATAAAACAAACTACTCTCACCCCGGCTGTCGATACATGCTGAAATATTATAGCCGAGATCTATTTGAAATAACAGCTGGAGCGCTGCTACACTGATGTTATTTAATCCTTACTATGGATCATTTTTGAAACATTTAAAGTGAACTGAGTTTGAATGCCTCTCTATGCAAGCTTCGGTGAACTTGATTCTGTTCTCTGATTGACAGCAATGAGGGTGTGTGCGGGGGGCTCACAAGATTATCATTTTGTTGCGAAACGCGCAGCAGACAAACATACTGATGGCTCAAACCATGATTAAGCTCACTCATCACTAAATGCAACTGCAAGCACTGAGTCTGAAAATAATTTTATGGCAGATGTGGATTGGTAGTGCTAGGGGCAGGAGGTGGAGTAAGTCACAGTGCGGGGGTTTTGAGCTCGAGGTCAATTAGGTATGCTAAATAGTCTGGGCATCAGTTCTCCCCAATGCTGATCAGTATTCTGCTGCTGACTCCTCCGCTGATCTTGAAGTCTCCCTGCATTCCTCGCTCTGAGGATAACATGGAGTGAGTGGGGGAGGTAGGGGGGTTGAAAAGGAGGAGAGTGTTCTTTTATCCTCTGTGGCTTAATGGGGAAGAAGAGACAATATTCCCCTCCCATGTTAGCTCTTCTCAATGAAGCGCACATTAAGTCAGTGTTGGAGGTACACATGAAATAAATGGCTACTAGCTGGAATGGGATGTAGTAAGGTCAACAACGTGTCCCACAGTCAATCTATCAAGCATAGCCAGGCTACTTGTTCAGTCTCACAATGCAGCCACCACTGAATTTGTTCAGAGACATAAGGAATGTGACTATAAACATTGGCGATGATTCCCCATTACTCTGCTGAGGCACTTTAATAGGGCACTGTCTTCCACAGGGCAGGGAAGTGGCACAATGACGTCACATGCAATTTTGATGTCCAAAGCACATTTATGGGGTAAAAATACAAAAAATGTAAATAAAAAACACATTAATTCAATCTATTAATCTCTGTTTATCTAATGATAGGAAAATGTATTGAGGGTTTTACAAAGTTTAAGAGTTATTAGACACAATGGTCACAAAATTTCATACTGGATAACTGTCCGGACCTCATGGTGAAATGCAAAAAAGCTACAAAATAGTTGAAAATAAAATGAATCAAAAAATCCGGAGCAAATTTATGGGGCATTATATTTTGACACATTATCAGGCAGGAAGTTAGGCCATCGGGAAGACCTGAAAGGACCCCCAAACAATGGTGAAAGGTTAATAAGTATCTTAAAATGTGCTTTACTTACTCTTTTCAGTCACTGGTACACTATGTAGTAAAATCCTGTGTCATATGGGATAACGCTAAAAAACATATATAAAGTAGATTTTATGTAAATTTGTTTGTTTTATGTGAATTTATATACTTTAAAGGAGAACTTCGGCCGTTTTTAACCCATATCCTATATTGGCAGCTAAAGCGAACCTATGGGGGCAGACATAACCAAAAGTGAAACTTAAGGATGTCTGCCCCCATAGGTTTGCTTTAGCTGCCGTCCTGATATCTGGTCAATATTGTGCAAACAATTCACATTATTTTTCCTACTGACAGCACTCAGTAACCTCGTTCAACAGGGATATGAGTCAAAAATGACCGAAGTTCTCCTTAAATGTTGAGGGTCAAGTTTGCAGATTTTTATAGGTAGCCAAAACAACTGCTTGATTGAGTTTCAAACAGAGCTTCGTCATACTGGATAACGATTTTGTCTTAAAGGATAACAGTTATTTTCCGTTACCCCGTTATACAGGATGACACATATTTGACATTAGTACTGTTTTCTGCATTTATTTGAATAGTTTCCATTCTTATTGTGATATTAACACATTATAATGCACATTTAAATGTATTGCTGGCATATTATATTTTAATAATGGCATTTTTAAGCACTTTTTAGTATTTGAACACTTTAAGTTGCTTTTAAAATATTTTAAAGTTTTTTAAATATGTTATGTGTACCTGAGTCCACTGTCCCCCTGTTACTCCGATGTAAACATGGATTATTGATGAACATCAGTTATATTTAGGTGGAGTAAAGATGACATTTCAAGTGAAAACATTAGGTGTCATACCGAGTAACGATTTCAGTCTGGCGGGATAACGCTGATTAAAATGCCTTAAAATGCATAATTTCATTTTATGGAGTTGAGAAAACAATAATAGTATGATGCCAAATATTGTAAAGGATTTTCAGACATTTTGCAGATTGAATCACTTTGTAGCATTAAAATGTAGGTGAGAACTTGAACAAGTAGTGTCATGTCAAGTTTCATTTTCTGAGCTCTTAATATTGGTAACTGTCTGACTTTATATATTTATGAAGCATTATTGACTTTAAAAGTTCTAATATAATAATATTTTGAAAATTCATTGAGGTTATCCAGTATGACATTTTTGACTGGTGTCATCAAATAACTCTAAATTAAAACATAAAATACATTTTTCGAAAATGAGACTTTAAAAATGAGTAAATAACATCCTCATAAAAGGTAAAAACTACATTGATCTGCATTTTTAACCCATTTACATTTTTGGTCAACTTGAAACCTTATTCACTGAGCCAAGTACAGGAAACAATGTTGACAAGAGCTTTTCCTGTTGTTATTCACACAGACAAAAGTCAACACTTATGTAGGATCCCCTATGCTGGCAAACAGCATTTCCCAAGATCGTAGGTGTCAAGCCACTTCAGTGGCTTGATGCAAAAGCCCCATTATGAGTCCTGCAGAACAATTCTCATTATTTGCCAAAGAACACAGGCTTTCCTGGGGGTGGGCTTGCCAGTAAATTCCTCTGAGGTGAAGGTAGGATACACTGGTGTAAAATTATTAAATAGGCTGACCTGCAACATGTGCTGAATCACCTGGAGTTCTGCTTCTGCGACAGGTGCTCTGACACTGCCACTCTAATGTCTTTTGTCTAAGTTTGTGACTTGTAAAAAAAGAAAAAACTTACTGGGGAATCATCAAAAAAGAAAGGTTTTCTTGATGGGCCAAAAGCCAACCCTTAAATTTGAACACCTGCAGGATTCAAGTGTTTTATAAGCAAAGAGACTTAAAACCATTTCTATGAGAGATCTTCCATGTCTTTTGTTGTTAGAGAGAGCAATACAATATTGTGCACTCATTCCATATGCTATTGTAAAAGGTTGCTGTGAGCAGGTAGTGTGTAAACATATAAAAACATATCCCACTGTGTCAAATAAATAGGACATTAGAAAACAGCTTTTCCCTTATTGAGACCTTGAGTTGAACAGCTACACCATGTTACATCAAGGCTGGTCCTGGATATTGAATTAGGACCGCTTGAAGCACAGTGGTGCTGATACCATAACCCTTGAGTTGATAGAACAAAACATCCTCCTTGATGCTTATCCAGCTTCTGTTTTTAGTCATTAAAATTTCATGTCATCTTGCTTAATTTCTCCTAATTGCTATAAAATTGGAAAAACAAATGACAAGAAATGAACATTAAAACAGTTTTACTTTCATGACAAAACTTTCCTTACTATATCCTATGAAGTCTAATTGTGTGAGGTGTTACCACAGGGATCAACAACCTCTATACTGTAAAGCCTACTACAAACACTATTCCAAAGCACAGAGTAGTTCTCAAGCAGAATATGTTTCACCTCAACAAACCCTGGATAAGGAAATGCAACTGCAGCTGATAAAAAAAACAGCATTTCAAATACTGCAAGCAAGCTGTAGCCTGAGTGCTTGTCACTCATTTAATGTTACCAATCTCAGGTCTGCTCTAGCAGTTCATCTTCAATTTAAGTTTGAAAAGATTTTTAAACAATGTCACTTCACAAATCCTTGGGAAAGGGAGAAAGAGTCATGTAGTTGAGAATGGAACTCTTTGCAGTTTGGAAGAGAACAGCGACTGGAGTTTTATAGACAAATCCCAATGTTTGTTTACAATAACTGATGGAAAACCCCTGCATCATGCATTATGGTTGGAACACATACTCTGCGTCAGTGGCACGTGTGGGGTGGTAGGTCGTGCTATTTGTTCGGCTCCAATGTTAAAAAGTAGCCCTGTGTTCTTCAATTTGTACATTTAATTTAGCATTTTTTAACACTGCTGCTGCTCCTGATGGCCATTCTGGGTCTGATGACAGCAGAGAAATATGTGGATGCTCACTCACATTATGAGATCAAACATTACAATGGGACGATGAAGATTCTCTTCTTAAAGGCATTTGTGATTAAAAATACATATGTTTCTTTATACAAACTCAAAATAGCTTAAGCAAATACCAGAGACAAATTTTTCTCTTAATTTCAATGCTTTCAGGTGAGTCCACTGTAAGCAATAACTAACTTTCCAAGGTTTCTGGACTTTCTATTTCTATATATTTAGGGCCCGAGCAGGTAGACCTGTGAGGTCCCTATTGTAATTTAGACCTGCGAGGTCCCTATTGTAATTGGAAGGAAAGACATTTTCTTCTCCAAGTTTGACTGCAGTTTTGGATGCCTGAACATACCCAAAAACTCACCAAATTTGGAATATACGTCACATCTGGCGAAAATTACGATCCTGCATTGTCACTGGGAGTGGTCATGACCTGCAGGCTCTGTAGCACCCCTTATGTTCTTCCCTGCCTTCCACATGCGCGTAGACAAACAAAATTCAGTACGCAGATTCCTCATGACCAGACGCACAAAAAACCCTCCTGGACCCATACCGTCACTCCAACAGGAAGTCAGCCATTTAGATGTGTGTCAGTGTTTTTGTCCAAATCATGCCTACTTTGAAAATTATCTTGTCCTACAGTTTAAACACCACAGTCTTCAAATTAACTCAGTAATTTTCTTCATGCCTCGAAGAACAAAAGTTATGGAAATCATTCAGCTGCGCCAAGGTTAAGTTGGCGGTGCGGTGGAAACCATTTTGTCCTCACGCCGTCAAGCATCGAGGCTTTATAACTTCAACATACAATTTCCTATCCACACCAAACTGCTTGTAACTGTAGAGGCTGTCTCCCCGAACAAATCTCAGCATCAATACTTAGTCTGCCATTTTGCTTTTGGCCGCCATGTTGAATTATGCCAATCTTTGTACTTAAATTATCTCCTCCTACAGATGTAACACCACCGACTTCAAAGTCACTCAGTAGCATCCTTTGACCTTGAAGATGAAAAGTTATGGAAATCTTTATCCTACGTCATACCTGCTGGCAGTTGCGGAGCCCGCCATAACAATCCTTCGCCATGAAGCATCAAGTCCTGATAACTCCTTCATACTATTTCCTAGCTCGGCCAAATCTAGAGGGAATCTAGAGGGAGTCGCCCTGAATAGATCTGTGCATCAATACTCTGTCATATCCATAGCCCTACCCACTGGAAACATAAATTAGTTTTAATCTCATTCCATTAGGGCTCCTACAAGCTGTGAGTGACACAAGTCGCCACTAGATGGCAGTGTTGTCTTTCAAGTCACAGGTGTCCTTTGTGCTTAGCAACCTCTGGATAACCTCTAGATAATTCCATTCCATGGCAGGAAGTCAGCCTCAAATTTATCAGATTTTATTGAAACTTCAAAATGTGGCTGCATGCACTTTGTGGAATAAAAACTAGCAAACAAAGGAGACATTAGATCAAAAGCTTGACACTGATAGACAGCCATAAATACATTTTGGTAAGAAGGCAAGTGAAGCATTATTCTACACTCATTTATGTGCAGTGATGACAAACATAGTCAGATGTACATGGCATTTGCAGGTAGTTTTGTCTAAATTGCACGTTACAACAGGGCATAATTGGACGGTAATGTTTAGAGCCACATAATGGATAAGTCAGTGGTAGTAAGTCACAGCACACAATTTTCAATCAAGCCAATTTGCTAAGAATGCCATTTGTGTGTTGTGTCTGCCCTCTCAGTGTGGCACACAACAAGATGTGTGTAGTTGTGATTCTGACCAACTTTTCCACTATGAACACAGTGGCTTCCCCTGCCATTTTAAACAACTGAGTGAGTTCTTTGGTTAAACACAGCTACTGCAGGACCAGTGGCGCCCCCAGGGGGGGCCACGGCCACCCCTGGAAAATTGCTGGCCACCCCACTGCCCCCCCCAGGGCTCCCACCAATTTCCCTGACTGACTAAGGTGCTGGCTCAATATGGAACTGTAATTTAAATCTCCACCTGTTGGGATGCTAATGTGCTGAAAGGTGTGCAGTCTGATGGGAAGTCAGCACAAGAAGCAGAAGAAGAAACAACATTTTTGTGTTTTTCTGAAATGTTTGTGTGTTTCTCAAACTTGAGGTAAATGTGTTGGATGCATATTGTCTTTAATGAAAAAGAGTCAAGGGGAATGCAATACACAGCCACAGACTAGAGCTGAATCTGAGTTGCCACAAGGACCATTTTGGTGTGCCACCCTAAGATTTTCACTGGCAGTGGACCCGGGTTCGAATTTAGGGCGAAGGAAGTTTACTGCAAGCCACAACCCCCCCTTCTCTGTCCCACTTCCAATCTATTCCCTGCAAAAACACAGGTGTCCATGCCTGAATCCCAGACAAAGGCAAAGAGAAGGCCGTAACACTTCACACAACATAACGGTGCAGAATCGATTGTCAAAACGTACCCGATTACTAAATGTTTTAGAAATCATTCACCTGTAGTCCATTTGGATTTCTGTGAATTGCAGGAAGTTCTGACTTCACCTGAAAGCACTTAATACTGGCAGGGGCAACCCACCACGTTACAAACACACGTTGGGAGAAGAGGCTGATATTCACCCCCGGCGTGCACTGTCCCAAACGCAGGCGGTTGCCGCCTCCTGCGCGCGGACTGCGAGGGCCCGTTCATCACTGCTTGCAGTTTTAATTTTATTTGTATTTGAATTACCAAGGTGAGAAGCAAAGTTTCATGTTGTGTCGAGCCTTCTTAGTGTTATAAAAATAGCGATTTTGATGCTAGCATGTCTTGCCCCATGCACTCCCGTTCAAAATCAACGTGCTCAAAACCGAAACTACGGTAAATCTTAAAAGTGCCTCTTTCGTCGTAATTATGATTTCACACGAAGGTTTGACTCATATTCAATCCCAAATAAAGCCTTGGTTGCTTTTTGGCGACAGTTTCGCTTTAAGAATCAAGTATTAAAATGTTTGTTAGAGGGGTTTGATACTTGATACTAATATCTTAATATCCCATAAATCTTGCATCTGGTAAAGTAGCCAAATTAAATGGAAAGACCTAACAATTTCTATGCGTCTAGACTTCACAGTAACAGAGGATTGAATGGATTCTGGCTTTATAATAGCAAATAAAATGTAACATGTTTTTGACATATCGGTAATAAAATATTAATGTATGTCAGAAAATACTGTCAGTGAAGACCAGCAAAATAGGATCTATTCTGTCATAGAGAAATTGTACTACCAAGTTATTATGTCCTCTGTAAGCAATATACTGATTAATGCCCCTAATTATTGGTCTCTGGTATTTCTTTACCTTATGGCATGATGTTAAACATCCCTCTGAAGCTCAATTCACAGACTGTTAATGTGTTGGGTGTTTTTTTTCGCTTTGGAACACTTCAATTATGATTTGTGAACTTAGTCTACACTCAAATATAAATTTGAATGATACAGAACAAACTTTGATCTGTGATGTCATCAATGAAAAACCTGGTGTTGAAACATTGATGATGAAAGAATTTTATAAAGGCTGAGAAATCGTTTAAGATTTCATATCTAAATTAGCTTCAATTTTATTTATTTAGAAGGCATTATTTCCAAGCCAGAAGTTGTATGGATTAAATTCTATCTTGATACCACCATAAGGTTTTTTTTCTGGTTTAAATTTTTTCTCCTTATCCTCCTTATCCGCAGGAATTATCTATATTTGCCTCGGTCCATAACATCAATTTCTGAATAAAAAACATCACAGGAAAAATGTGCATGTGCACATGATTATAGAGGGGCAGGGGCTCAAAGTCAGAAAAGGGCATTATGTGCAAAAAAATGTTCAGCCCTTAATAACACACTATGTAGATTAATTAATGTAAAATTAATAAAGAAAATTACTTATAGAAAGCAAACTACTTAGCTGTGTATCATGTGTAGCTGTGAGTGAGATGCAATTACCATTTCTTTTGCGTCAATAAATTATTGTCAACATAAGTTTATTCACATTATCATAATACTGAGGCTTGGAAGACATGCAATTCAGCTGCAATTCTTAAAAAGCAATAAAAACACTGGTTTATTATTTGCCTATTTATTGGAGGGCAAGTGCAAACTAGAAATACATGCTACCCATCTAAAAATGTGACAAAACCAAGAAATGACAAATGCGACTGCTACTGTGACTGTTAGTAGGAACAGCAATGTTCACAACAAAAAAGTCGTAGTAAACTCAATATCTGGATGAAGTTTAAGATTTGTGGCAAGATAAACAGCCGACACAGACAGCTGTCAGATTAGGTTATTTTTTTAACTCTCATTAACAAGCGGTTAGCTTGTTAACAAATGGTCGCCCTTCTGAAATATGCCTCATATTTAAGCACGTTGAATAAGTGGAAGGCGACTTGTTAGCCCCCATTATGTTATGTTATAAAGCTAAACCTGCTGAAAAATCAAATCAGCTTTGTTGTTGTTGTTGTTATTACCCATTTAAAACACACGATAATGACATATACTTGCCAGATTTTTAAAGTTATGTTTCTCCTGAAAAAAGGGGCAAAATAACTTACACAAAGGACATTTTCTGACTCATTTATAGAAAAAAAAAGACAAACAGGACCAGGTGCTCTGTTATAACTATAGGAGTAAAAGAGTTAATGGATTTATAACTCACAAAGGTTCAAGTTAGGGGTGGGCGATACTGCAAATTTTGGTATCGATCCGATACCAAGTAAATACAGGGCCAGTATTGCCGATACCAATACCGATACCGATACTTTTTACTTGAAAATTCCTGATCAATTAATGATTTTGTACTTTATTTAACATATTAAATCTCTAACCTGCATGTAGCCTAAATAGGAATACTAATGTTCCTTCAACAGATACACAAAAGGGTTATTATATTCTTGAGGTAGGTTGTATATCTTAATATAAGTATATATTTTTGAGTTACAGTTACAGTGAACCTGAGTGAGCGGAGTGAGAGAGGTGAAGAGGAGCGCTGCGCTCACACAAACTCTGGGAAGAAGTACAAGTGATTTGCTGAATTTATAGAAGAGAAACTACAACAAAAATATCGATCTCATCACGCTGGTATCGATCCGATACCAATACTCACCTTGGTATCGATACTATCGATATTTGGATCGATCTGCCCACCCCTAGTTCAAGTCGCTCCACTGTCACGTCTCATCTACGTGCATGGTGGAGTTCATGATGAGGCAGCTCTCTCTCTCTCTCTCTCTCTCTCTCTCTCCTCTGTGAGAGACAGCAGAGCTGCAGCGGACAGAGAAGCGGCTTTATAGGCTCAACACACTCACAACACCATATAACGTAGGGTTAGGGTTAGGGTTAGATATGTACGGTAGATAACCGTGGCGTTTTTATAACGCCGTTTTTTTGACATCCCTTCGCCCAACAGGAATTTATTCATTAATTAAAAAAACACACAAAAAGGGCACTTTTTAATACGAGGCAAAAAGGGCAGGGGCTCAAGCACCCCTTGGGCCTTATGTGTGCACGTGCCTGATGCAGAGACAAATGTCCTCCAAATATGGCCTGACAAATGCTTAAACAGTTATATACACTCAGATACAGGCCTAGAGGTAAATATGGCAATTGATCAGCAAACTGAAGTTCATTGATGCAAAATAAACCCTGGTAAAGCACTGTTCAACTCTTCAATCCTCCATCAGAAACTGGGCTGCATAACATTGCAGTGTATGTATGAATGCATAAAGATAAGACACTGCAGTATGGTGTATAGAAACATTAGGCATCTTGACCACGTGAGCTCTCTGCGAGCACATCTATGTAAGGTGCTGACATTTCTTTCTCCATTCATATTGTTTTTTACTTCTCTTGGCTCATTTTGTATTAATCTTTTCCTGATTTCTTTCCAGCCCTCCTTTGACAAATTGCTGGAAACTAATAAAAACTCCTGACTCCAACATTTTGGAGTAAACATTTCATCACTTTTCAGTTGGCTTCCACAGGCGATCTGGATAAATAGAAATGCAGTTTTACAACTTCGTAACAGCAGAAAAAGGATGGGAATAATAATTAATGACAACAGCTGCTCAAAGGTCCTCCATCCTTCCATCACATAGGCTTATGAGGTAAACAAGTAGAGCAAATAATGTTATTAAGAGAGAGCATTGATTTAATTATAGTCTTATCTAATTAGTGCTGCCATACTGCTGCAGTGTGCACCTAGGCAAGAGTTTACAGCTGAGTGTTTGTGTGTCTCTGTGACAGAGGATGCAGTCCTTGCAGAAATAATGCTCCATGATTATACCAAAGCCCCATTTTCTGCAGAGCATTGATCTATACTTGCCATTGACACTGAATTACTGAGTCCTTGTGACAGGGTCGGAAGCACAATATTTGTATTTCCAATTTCCTCTTATCATTGTTTTTTTAGAGCAAACTACAGATCTGCCACTCATGCTGCCACCCCCTCCTAAGAGCCTCCCTTCTGTTCTTCTGAGACTTGGCAATCGACTGAAAGATCCCTTGGGTGTTGCAAATGAACCCTGCTTTAACCACAAATGCAAAAAAAAGCCTGTGGCTACAGAAGTGAATCACTCTTTGAATTCAGCATCACATCTCTTTTTCTTTGTGCTGTGTTTTACTCTCCTCTATTTTAGGGTCCTAATTAGGCTCAAGAGGTACAGTTATCATATACAGGACATAAAAAAATACACTGTTTTTCAAAATGGTAACCAGGAAAGCAGATGAGGACTGGGAGAAAAATGCTATTTGAAAATATTTTGACATTTTGGAAACCCCAATAAATCAAGACTGTTTATTTCTGTTACTTTGGTGAGAGGTTTAAAATGAAACGCAAGTGACTTAAAGCGTGGGATGTACAACTTTCAAGTCATCCATCACAAACTTCACTTCCAAAATTGAAATGAGTATCTGACAAAGTTCAATCTGAAATCCCATTGTCATTCACACAAGCATCAAAATGTTGCCTGGGATTTTTTCTTATTTTTGTTAATTAAATTATAGCAAGGAAGTCAAGACAACTAATAACAGATTCCACTTAGTTGCTTTGAAATCAGAATAATTCTGCAACTTGGTGCTTCAGCAACTCTTCAAACCTCCTCCTCCTTCTGGCTCCCTATATAGTTTGTGATGTGACACCCTTTTATCTTTTGGGATCTAGCATAATCTAGTCTAGTATAACATTTTTGGATAATGCCCTTCGAGGTGTCCATAAACAGGAATTAATGGACTTCGTGGAGGCAACCGTCCTCTGCTGCGCGTCGGATGCCTCCGCGAAGTCCATTAATTCCTGTTGAAGGGCATTATTCCTTACATATATAATACAATTAACTGTACTCAAACTTGCAGCTCATCCCCTCCGAACTACATAACCAATAATCATTAAAGTAGTGGTATTAGAAATGTATTCAACACATCATTAGCTCATTGATTTTAAAACATTAGTGTGGACATTTCACACTTACAAGAAAATAAACATCAGCTTCTGCACTACAACTACAGGGATCTAGCATAATCTAGTCTAGTATAACATTTTTGGAATCAGTACAAAAGTACTAACAAAATGAAACGCAAGTGACTTAAAGCGTGGGATGTACAACTTTCAAGTCATCCATCACAAACTTCACTTCCAAAATTGAAATGAGTATCTGACAAAGTTCAATCTGAAATCCCATTGTCATTCACACAAGCATCAAGATGTTGCCTGGGATTTTTTCTTATTTTTTTAAATTAAATTATAGCAAGTAAGTCAAGACAACTAATAACAGATTCCACTTAGTTGCTTTGAAATCAGAATAATTCTGCAACTTGGTGCTTCAGCAACTCTTCAGACCTCCTCCTCCTTCTGGCTCCCTATATAGTTTGTGATGTGACACCCTTTTATCTTTTGGCTGCTGCTCATTAATTATCTTCTCTCAAAATGTAAGATAAACTGATAACATGACTTCTTAGAGCCAATGCAACATGCGAGCATGAGGTACATATTCTGTACTTCCATACTGGCAAAGCACAAGATTTCCAGAAAAGTGTGGATTGACTCCCAGCATAAATTTTGTGTCAGACTGCTGAAAAGGTTTTTAAAGCCCATTTCCTTTCAACAGCCTCAACATGTTAATGTACCACCACATAGTGTGATAAAACGTTCCATTCCTGCTAATAATTCACCTGAATAATTCTCTTTGGACACTTGCTATGATTAATGCATGTTAGGAGAATTATCAGTGGTGCATGCAAACCCTGTGAGGAGGTGTGTTACATCGAAAGCGGCTGATTAGTGGAAGATACGGCAGAATAATCAACATCACAGCTGAGTGGTTGCATAATTCAGACATCTTCAAGAGAATCCTCCATTTAAAATACTAACCAAAATCTATTCAAAATAGGGTAGTCTTGCTCAAACTGTTATCATATATTATACCATGGTCTGGGGGAATTCTTGATTCTGATTGGCTGCAGGGTGTCCATTAATCCCTGATATATGGACACCTACTAAGTAGTTCCAGTCAAATTGTCTGATCACCACTGTAAATTAATGCGCTAGCTGGGGTATCAAATCTGAATATATTATTTCCAACACTGAGTGCAGTCCGTCAGTCCTTCAGTGCCTTATCCTATGAACACCACACCACTTAGTTATGGCTTGTGAAAAACTTTATATTTTGATTGTAAAACGCGTGAAAATGCAAATTAATGGTCTTAATTTCTTTTCTTTGGCAAGTGACCATGGTATAAGCGGGATAATGCCCTTCAAGGTGTCCATAAACAGGAATTAATGGACTTCCATTAATTCCTGTTGAAGGGCATTATTCCTTACATATATAATACAATTAACTGTACTCAAACCTGCAGCTCATCCCCTCCGAACTACATAACCAATAATCATTAAAGTAGTGGTATTAGAAAGGTATTCAACACATCATTAGCTCATTGATTTTAAAACATTAGTGTGGACATTTCACACTTACAAGAAAATAAACATCAGCTTCTGCACTACAACTACAGGGATCTAGCATAATCTAGTCTAGTATAACATTTTTGGAATCAGTACAAAAGTAACATGTCTGTGCTTTTTTTCTTGAATAGCATAAAGGAACTACAACTTGCAATATGTTGTACAACCTTGTGTTGCTGAAGACGATTAAATTAATTTTGAACCTTCAATAGTGGCTCCTACAGGCTGCAATTTTTAATTACATCATATTATACATAGTTGTCATAGTTTTTCTGAAGGATTACACACTGCCAATTATACAATTCTTACAAATGGATAAATAGTAAAATGATCAAGGTCTTAGTTTACTTACAACAAATCAGCCTCTTGGCATCATCAATGCAAAGGCCAAAATGTATCTGTCCAATTAGTCCAATATTATGCATTTAACATGGTGAAGAATAGAATAGAATAGAATAGTCTTTATTGTCATTGTACAGGAGAGTACAATGAAATTGAGGGTGCTCCCGCAGCAACAAATTAAAAAAAAAGCAACACATAGAACAAATAGTAATATAAATATAAATAAATTATATATATATATAGCCCTTTAAGGTGCTAAAGGAAGGTAGGTAGATTGGATTTGTTCTTGTCGGGCGGGGGGGGGGGTTGTGAGTGTATCCGTTCGTATTTGTAGTTCGTATGGCCCAGGGGAAGAAGCTGTCTGTCAGCCTGCTGGTGTGGGACTTTGTTGACCTGTAGCGTCTCCCAGAGGGCAACAGATCAAACGGGGGTAGGCAGGGTGTGAGGGGTCTCCTGTGATGGCCTTGGTTCTCCTGAGACAGCAGGATGTGGCGATGTGTTCCAGGCTGGTCAGAGGGCAGCCGATGATCTTTTGGGCAGTGTTTATGACCCTCTGCACCACCTTCCTGTCCTCGGCTGTTGAGCCTGCGTACCACACACCCAGACAGTACGTCAGTATGCTCTCCACAGAGGAGTGATATAAGGCCAGCAGCAGCTTTGTGTCCAGTTTGTTTTTCCTGAGGACACGCAGGAAGTGTAGTCGCTGCTGAGCCTTCTTAACCAATACTACCCTGAAGCTCCACAGCAGGTTTGTGCTTTATTCACACATGTGCTTTTCCTTGGGGTCTACATCATCACTGGCCTGGTCCCCCCTGGATTCTCTAAAATTTATACAGGAGCACCATCACCGTCTGGCTCAGTTTCTGCACTAGACAAAAAACCAAGGCACTATGATGGGTGGTGAAACCATTGTAGCACATCACCAGAACTGACCACCAGAACACAAGACTGGCCTGACCTCTACAACTAGAGGATCCCCCCCAAAGACACAGCTGTAAGTCATCTGCGAAAGCAGTTTATTATGAGGTACTATATTTGCTTCTGCACTGTAAATCTAAACATTGGCCATAATGTGCCACTGCTCCCCCCCTCCCCCAAACGTTTCAACGTTTGCACATGCGCACTGACTGCACAGGTCATCAACCACCTGCCTCTTGGCGCGCCGCGCGGTAGTGGACATTGATGCCGTTGGACTTCGACACGGCAGCAACCGCCATCATCTCAATTTTCGGATTTATCATTCTGCTGCTGCTGGGAACATTGATTTGGTGAGTCCATGCTTGACTAAAAGGGGAACTATCAGGCCCGGTTCTAGACTGCCTTGATTGGGGGGGCAGTAAGAAATGTTGATGGGTCACCAACTGCTACTGTTTTGAGTGCCATAGGGATGACGTTTTTTTGTATGCCTACCAGCCTATGATGCCAACCCAGACGTAAGAATTGCAGATTCGCCATGGTTCCATCGGCAAAGCTCTAACGGGAATTATCTTTCTGGATTGACGAAGAAAACAAATTCTGTGGCCAACAAATTATTGATGTATGGCTACTAACATATTTTCTATTTAAATTTGAAGTTACAATGTAATTGGCATTTTACATTTTAAGCCCACCTCCACCTCCCCGATGTAGGACAACTTTATCAATGCCCAATTACAATTAGTTATCTAATATTAAATGGAATCTAAACCTAAATAATGTGCAACTGGCAGATAGAACTTTTGACGCACGGAAAGAACACACACTTTTGAGCCCCAGTGATGCTATAAACAACTGCACCAAAACACAACATTAATGCGCAACCCCAATGCATTAAAAAAAACTAAATCATCAGAGCCAGTCGTTCCATAATAAAAATGTCTTGCCATCATTCGTTATCCTCTTCTAGATGAAGCTGCACTTGATTTTAAAAACAAATCAGTCGGTTTGCAGCATTTTTCACCGTCAGCCTACAGTGCTCTCAGATTTCTCTCTCTCTCTTTTCTCTGCTCACCCCTTGTGTCTCTTGATGTCTCCATTCATTTTTTTGCTAGCTTAATCTCAGTCAGTTTCCAATTTTCAATCTCCAACTTCCAACAACCACGCAGACACGGTCCACTCGATTCAGTCTTGAAATTCCCAGAAGGCATTGCTTCATTTTTAACTTTTGCAAACAAATAATCAAATAAAAAAATGGAGGTAGATTTGTATTGTTTCAAACCATGCACATCTGAATAAGAAATTCACTACAAAACAACGCAGACTGATGTAAAAGTTTGTGACTGTAGAAGGTAACCATGAGTGTGATATAAAGACTTGTATGTGGTATATAAATGGTGATCAGATTGATCTTTCCACAGATGTGAAGGAATTGAAGAGACTAAATTGTAATTTAGCCTTTATATAACGCTAGACAGGAACAGAATGATTAATCGGTCGGCCCATAAGGGCTTGCGGTTCCTTTGGCATAAGCCCATGTTAAAGATTGTCAATCTGTCACATACATTTTGCCCCACCACCAAATTTCCCAAATTCATCGTGGTAGATATGAAGGGAGGTTGGGAAATTTGGTGGTGGGGCAAAATGTAAGTTTCTTTATAATCTGTGACAAAGCAATTTTGTAAACAGCGCTATAAAAATAAATAAATAAATCTTGTCTGATTGGTTGATGCTATATTATTGTGCACCACTTTCTCGTGCTTTGGAAAGTCGTGTGTGCCTGCCTGGGTTCCCTGTTTCTCCCTGCCAGATGCCAGCAGCCTCAGATTAGCCGCTGTCGGAGGCTCTGGCCCCAGGAAGTAACGTTAAACAGTGGCCAGCGGCGCTAACCTGAATTTACAGGTTATGGAGTCCCCTCTCACTAACGTGTGTTGTTTAATCCTGTCGGTGGGGGTGGGTGAGGCTCGTGTGGCGCTTCCCATGCCGCGGAGTGGGACAGAGACAAACTCGGCAGCAGCCGCCGATGGGACTAGGCTACTACTAGCAGTTGCTAGCCGACATGCTAACAACTAACAAGCCTGGAGTGCCCGTAGTATCTAATGTGATGCTAACTGAGAGAAGCTGCTACTGACTGTATGCACGGTACAAGAGAGAGAGAGAGACACCGGCTCTGTTGGCAGAAGAGCCGTGGACTGTGATTACTCTGAGCAGCATTTATGGGAATACGTTACAATATTATATATTTGAATATTTTTTTTTTTTTTTTTATTTCGGAATGAAGCAGGGTCGGTTTGGTGGGGCAGCCGAAGCATTTGGGGGGGCATTGCCCCCCCGTGCCCATGCCTAGAACCGGGCCCGGGAACTATGCAAGTCTGTTCGCTTTTCTGCTGTTTCGCTAACCGTCCTCCCGGCCAATGCATTTGTTTTCGATGAAACTGTTGAGAAAACAATCGATAGAGCTATGGTTAACATTATCTATCATGTACGATGTTACGACGTATGTCTCTGTGTAGTCTTATCCGTCATAAACAAGAGATTAGGGGTTACAGGCCGCGTTTGTGTAGCAGTGTTAACGTTACTAAGTCTAGAGCTTGGGGGGGGGGGGTATTTTTTTATAAGTTAGCTTGGAGATGCCAGGACATACTCGCAACAAATGACGTCAGTGAAATGAATCGATTACTCCTAATGACGACGCTCCAGTAAACTATTACTATATTGTATTTGACTGTATGTTACAATCCATGTGTAAATAATTCTTGAGTTAATCAAGTTTTCTTTGCTTACATGATGGTTTTGCCTTACTACCTGAAAGAAGTTTGCATTCTGAAATACCAGAGACTTTTTTGACATTATGTGCATGCTATTTATTTCAATATAGTAGTCATAGTAACTGTATTTTAATGTTAAGCACTTGAAATTTGAACTTGTTTTCACACATTTCTGTTGATTTTGAGAACAGGTGTGTGTGTGTGTTTTTAGATTGACACTGAAATTAAATCCATTAGTACCTAGTTAACATCTAGACTGACAAACAGTAATGTTTTAAAGTTAACAGGATCACTGTTAAAATCATAAGCTGCATATCTGTCAGCCTTAGAACTGTCTTTGTGACTAATGTGTTTGTCATAGTTTTCACTTGTATTTGACCAACGGCGTTGTAAAAGCTGGTCATATTGGAGATGGCTGCAATACTGTGTATGCTTAAATATTGAGTATTAACAGTTGAATTGTTTTATTCTTTTTAACTGTATCTAACACAGGCTCAAACTAATGAGGAGTCCACACATTGCACAATCTCAGCAGTAAAATGTATTTTCTCATGATTCTTCTTGTGCAGTAATTAATATCTCATTGCATTTTTGTAAATGTTATGATCATAAAAAGGAAAGCAATTGAAATAAATCTAATGGAATCCATAGTACCTATTTTGTGTCCCAAATAATACAATGATTGCAATTATAGATAAATAATCATCTCACCAAACACTCTCTCTCTCTCTCTCTGTGCTCAGTCCTGACGTTGACTCTGCTGTTTCCCTCCTTTTCTGAAGGTGGGAGTATTTCAGGAACTGTTTTGAACCCCAGCCTGGCCTTCAGTTCCCCTGCAAGTGGACACATCTGGAGTATTGCTTCTTCTACTGGCTCAGCTTGAGCCAAGGTGAGGATTCTCATTCTCTCTCTCTCTCTCTGTTCGTTTCTCAGGCTACAATTACATGTTCTAATCATTTTCTAATTTTCTTTCATTTCATATTTATCAAGCAGATCAAACCCCAGCCTGGCCTTCAGTTCCCCTGCAGTGGACACATCTGGAGTATTGCTTCTTCTACTGGCTCAGCTTGATCCGAGTACCAAATACCAGGAATCCAGCATAAATTGTGTGTGTTAAGATTCACACTAAATCTGCATACTGTTAATGTTCTTATGACAGAGAAGAGAGGTTTGATGCTTTTATTAAACAGCATTTTGAACTGTTTAAGAGTGAAGTGAAAACATAAATCATTTCATTGTTCAATTGATACTCAGACCTGTTGAGTGCTTTTACAATAGTGCCTTCTTGTGATGCAGGTGTTAAATGTTGTCTAAAAAGAAATGTGATATGTTGGATAATGTGGCCAGCAAATAATCCATCAAAATTTGTAAGCACTAAATCTGCATACTGTTAATTCTGTGCACGTTTGAAATAAATTGAATGCAGATGACATTCTTTTTTGCAGTATTTTATTCTTTAAAATTAAGTGATGATAACAAAGTTATTTTAAGTACTGTAGACTCAGAATTGACAAGTTTATTTCAGTACAGTAAAGTTACAATAAATTAGTTATTTTAAGTAAAATAAAATCATAACAAAAGAGCTGTGAACTCAAAATATCCATGTTTAGTTTGGTATAGTAAACTCATTATAAACAAGTTCTCGCAAGTACTGCACACTTATATTTAATAAGTTACATGTACTTACTTAATCAAGTTTACTTAACTCAGTTAGTTTAAGGCAATGAGTTTGCATATTTTTTTTGAGTAAAGCCAACTGATTATATCTTACAGTGTGGGGAGCAAGCAGAGAGGAACAAAAGGTTACTATTTCAACGCAAACATGTTAAAAAGACAGTTACATTTACTGTCTTTTTCAAATAGAAGGAAGAGTTGCATGACGCTTCAAAACAAGTCAGAAAAGCCTCGATAAGCGGAGACGAGTGCAGTTGCAGCGGTCATGTTGACGAGCAAAACTGGCTGCAACAGGAGGCTAGCGCTGCTACAGCTAGCCGGGTTCACCGACAGCTAGCCAAGCCGGAGCAGGAGGCGGGTACCCCGGCAGCAGCTGGTCAGGTTCACCACCAGCCGGAGCAACAGTCGAGTACCCTGGCATCAGCTAGCTTGATTTTACTGCAGGAAGATTCAGAAATCACGGTACTTGAGGCCATGTCGGATCAGCCAGGGTGCAACACTGAACTGACCAGGCGCGCTGTATGGAGAGACTGAGGTAACTGTGTCGGCACTTTAACATTGCAGACCTGCGTGCAGTCATACGGGCCTACAGAAAGTACAGAGACTCAGATGGAAAAGACATCCCGATGAACTGATGGAGTTACTTGCTGCTGGCAACAGCATTCCTATTGCAAGTGCTGAATGTGAGCGCGGATTTTCTAAAATGAACTTGATTTGCACCCCCAACCGTGCCTCTCTGCTCACATCCGCCATATCACCTTTACTCTTCCCAAACCTTGACCCCCCCTAGCTAAATTCTATCCAGTCCCAAACGTGAGGTCATGGGTGGCCACAGGTCAAAGAACTGTCAGACACACACGCAGTAAAACCCGAAACAGAGAGGAGGAGAATCCAGACATGGTCGTGATGGGGGGTGTTTTGGACAACTAAATATGGTAAGCATACTGTCTATTAATAGGCCGCCGTGCCGTGTTTATGTTTTACAAGTTAGACCTGTTGAGAAATTAATTGCTGACTGTGTACTGTAAGTCCCACTTGTAGTGATGTGGTCACTGGCCTGTGCTGTGCAGTATAGCCAAATCATTGTAAATTATTGTCATAACATTTATACCATGGATATTATTAGAAATTGAGGCCTGTAAGTCCCACAGCATGGAAAGTGGGCATCTGCATGTTGTTTTCAGAATCGTATGCATTCCAGGACCTGTACCCGTCTCGTCATCCCTGCGCTGTCTTATGTACTGGTAGATGTCTTGAAGGTGTATTTGGATTGCTCAAGGATAGTTTTACCAGTATATAGTGCTATACCAACAGATAAATTAGTCTGCAAGGTATAAACTGCAAGTAAGGAGACAGTCCTTGTGTCTTTCAATCTGTTTTCTTTTTTAAAATAAATCTTTTTTTAACCCTGGAATAACAAATGTCAAGTTTTTACTAATATTGTATAACCAAGGTCATATGAACCTTTGTTAAGAGTTGAAGAGTCAAGATTATCTTGTCAGTGAGAACATGCATTAGTCATGGGCTGAAGATCAGGAAAACTAAAGTTGAAACAAATTCAAATCTGCACACATCCATGCCTTAGGACAATATGAGACTTTGCGATATCCATAGAAAAGGATGTTTAATCCAATTTGGATTACACTTGCTGAGTGTGATTGAAGAAAAGAAGGATAGTGACTTTTGTTTATCCCTTGTATGGAGTATCTCATTATGCGATATAAGGTACATTAGACAGGTAGATGCAGGGGCCCCCAAATGGCCAAGTTCGCCACTGCATGTCTGGATGCACAACTTTATACATGGTACAAAGAGTACCCTTACAAAGTATACCATTTTGCCTATCTATCCACATACCATGAAGTGCAGTTTGAATGTTCATACATTCAATCCTACATTACTGTAACAAGTTGGAGCCTCACTGCAGACTAATAATTTCACTCACTGATGTGTAAACTGCACCAATACAAGAATAAAAACATGTCCATTTTTAGGCATCACTGCTAGTAGGCAAGTACAGACAAATATATGACAGAAGTCACATACTGTCAGGGTTTTAAAAGGGGAATACTCAAAAGTATGGACCCAAATGCAGACACACAGGAGGTAAGAGGGAACAAAAATTGAGCTTTAATATAAACCAAAGCTGGATGCAAACAAAATCCAAGGAGCACAAACAAAAATAAGTCACAAAACAAAGTAGCAAAACAAGGCTAAACAAAGTGCAACAAAAACTCAAAGTTCAAATTCAAAAATGCAAAGTAAGAAATCAAAAATCCCAAACCTACCAACGGGGGGGACATAGGAGAAGACACAGGAAACATCACGGGGAATCACACAAAACGAACTGACAAGCAGTGGATGGGGAACAAAGGCTTAAATGAACAAACATTGATGAGGGAGCGAGGTGCAGGTGAGGAGAGAGAGGAGGGAAGAGGGCAGGTGAGATAATGATGGAGGACCACAAGGTGTCGGCCTGGGAACCGATGGAGGACCACAAGGAGGTGTCGGCCTGGGAACCGATGGGGAACCACTGGAAGGGGTCGGCCTGGGTGCCGATGAAGGATCAGTGGCGGCTGTCAGCCTGGGCGCCAACGAAGAGCCGCTGGCGGCTGGCGGCCTGAGAGCCGACGGAAAGACACAGGAAGGTGTCGGCCTAAGAGCTGACAGAGAGACGAGGGAAGGTGTTGGCCTGGGTGCCGACGGAGAGTCGCTGGCGGCTGTCAGCCGTGTCCGGGGATGCCTCCTTCTTGCTTTAGACATCCGAGACCTGGCAGGCCCAGGAGCTTCGAAGAGGCTAGCTGCCTGGCTATTACCAACCTCCAGTTCTGGCGAGAGGCTAAAGGACAGATAGTTGCCAGTAACACGGTAGCCTACACCATGCACTTCGGCCAACTGCTCCTTCAGTCTCTTTTTCTGTGTTTAGCTCTTCCCTCAGCACGGGCCAATCAACCAGGTCTTTCTCGCTTTCCTGAAAGATCTGAAGCCATTCTTCCAGATCCATTCTACCCTGCTCAAAAGCAAACCCTGCATCCACAATGCGCCTTAAACAGTCTGCTGGGTCCATAATTAGGTCAGTTTGTTCTGTCAGGTTTTGAAGGGGAATACTCAAAAGTGTGGACCCAAATGCAGACACACAGGATGCGAGATAAGAGGGAACAAAATGCGAGCTTTAATATAAACCAAAGCTGGATGCAAACAAAATCCAAGGAGCACAAACAAAAATAAGTCAAAAGACCACAAAACAAAGTATCAAAATAACAGGGCTAAACAAAGTGCAACAAAAACTCAACAAAGATCAAATTCAAAAATGAAAAATAAGAAATCAAAAATCCAAAACCTACCAATGGGGGGGACACAGGGAATTACACAAAACGAACTGACAAGGAGTGAATGGGGAACAAAGGCTTAAATGCACAGACACTGATGAGGGGACGAGGTGCAGGTGAGGAGAGAGAGGAGGGAAGAGGGCAGGTGAGATAATGAGGGGGAACCACAGAGGAGAAGGCATGGAGGGAAAATACTTACAGACAGAGGGAGACAGAGTGAAGAACATAGGAGACACTTAAAGGACACAGCAGGGCATGGAAAATCAAAGCGTAAGACACAAGACACTATACAAAGACACAGAACCATGACACTGTATCAACACTTCATACAGCTACAATAGTGTATGGCTCTCGGATGTGAACAGGGCATTTGATCAGTCATCTGAATGTGACTGTCAGTTTAGCTAACTTTGTGTTTTTTCAGACAGCCTTTAGAAAAAAATCCCTTCATGGTGTTGTGAGCTTGTTGTAAATTCTCTAAACTTGTTTTGGTCTTGAGTTGGGCCAAAATAATCGACACCCAAGTATGAAAAGACAGTTCAATCAATACAATTAAGCAAGTCTGACTACAGGAGTAATTTGTTCAGGGATGGTGTATGGGCTATGACCTGAACTCTCCTGTGTGTTCACTGGACACGTTTACTGCCAAAGCATTTTCAAGCTAATTACATTATTTGACCTCCTGTTTCCTTTTCTTCTCATCTTAGTTTAGAAGTGACCTTCAAGAAAAGTTTGAAGACATGCAGACCCGCCCCAAAATACTGAAAATGTCTCCTTATCACCATGTGCATACAGCGTACTAAGGTGATAATAAAGCAATATCAGCAGGGTGTTCCACTGAATAAAAATGTTATCTCGTGTGACCTAACCACACTATAATGCAGCTTGCACATTATGATGAAGAATTTTCTGTAGTCATCACCCTGCCTATTCCATGGATGTTTATAAATAAATGCTGTTTTGAAAACTGAGCAATGGTGTGATGCAAAGAAAAAAAAAGAAAAACAATAATAAGGAACTATTGAGATAAATTTGAAATATCTGTGATTATTTGACATTTCATAAATGCTAGGACTGAGTAACATAATATCACACTCTTTTTGACCAAATACCTCAATGTTGATTATTATTATATTATGACAGTATTGCAGGGATGAGTATTTGTACTTTGAGAAAATAGTAACACAATAAGATTTTTAACAAATAATCATCAGTAATGTGAATATAATTAGTAAATGGGTTCATAAGAACAAGTAGAACAGTCTGCAAAGTTCAGAAAAAGACATCACTTTACTGTGATACAGCCTTCAAACCATATGTTATATAACCATGTAATCCAAAATCTAAGTTGACATACTGTAAAGGCTCATATCACAATAAATCAAGTCTGTTCGCTATTCAAGAGAGAAAAGCACAGGACCTTTGTTGTGACACCAGGTTTTTTGGGGGGAAAATCAGTTCCTGTTCTGTGGCAAAATGGATCCAATTTTAAGAAGTCTTGATTTATAAACTAAGAAACAATAAGAGATCTTTCCTCTTCTTCTTTTCAACTGCACACTATATTGTCTTTGTTTCTCTATTGTTGTACTAATTATATTTGCTTGATTTTAATTGTGAAGTTTATTTTGATCATGCAATGTTCTATTTTTGAAAGCATATGTTCCAGGTCAAATGATTTAAGTCTCATATGTGACAGGAGAGTGGAGCAGAGTTTGACAGTTAAGAATGCCCTACATCTCCCAGATGACAGCTTCAAACAATGTGATGGGAGTGGAGCACTAATTACTTATATTTACTTCTGGGACGAATTTGAAATGCATGCACATCTGAAGTAGTGGCCTGTTCCGACACACATCCATATGATGTGTGCAGGGTGAACTCAGCACAGTAAGTGAAAAGCAACAAGGTTAAAACAGATAAAATAGATGCATGCAGTGGAGAAGAGGTAGTAAGTTGGCCTTTTATAATAATCACAACATTTCTTGTTACAGTAAATTAAAAATGTAAGCATGTTAGAACACTTTATTGAAGTGGAGAACACAGCAGTGAAATGCCAAAAGCATCCACAGAGGTACATATAATACTGGCTTATAAAATGTATCTCAAAACAACAAATGTTTAAATACTTAGACGTTTTGAAAATGATCTATCAAATAGGCTCATTAGCATTTTGTATAACAGTTTAATAGTAACAAAGTAACAATATTATAATGTATATCATTTTATTACTGTAATGTTGTGATATAAAGTGACAATCTAATCATAACATAAATGTACATGACAGCTAACAGACACCTGTTTGTTAGTGAAGGGTGGTAAAAGGTATGCCATATGTCAAATCCATTCTCAAAACAAACAAGGGGCAGCTATCACCAGAATAACCATTCATTTTGGCTTACTGTTACAGCCATTATTTAGTAAGCTAATTTAGCTGTACAGCTAGCGGAGCTAGGAGCACAAGTCGAGGGTCGGCGCTTGTCGGGATGTATTGGGATGGGACAGGCTTCAGCAGATATCTCTTTAACATACCCTCATAATGTAAACATTCTTCACATACTGTTGATAAATTCAACAAATGTGTTTTCAACAAAGATTCTTACGTTTTGCACTTTTAAAAAACACAAGTATGTATCTGATCTATAAAAAATTTGATTGTTCAGTTGCTGTATGTATATTTTTGAGTCAGCAGAATTGGTCACATTTACAGAGGACCTATAATAAATTAATTATTGAACCAAACTTCATAAATGTTTTTTTTTTGTTAGTTTTTTTTGTGACAAGTAGTAGTGTGTGTTTTCCACTCATTACATCACAGAAACATGAGAACTTTAGACTGCACATCAGAATATTGTTTGATGACATGAGCATTTAACACAATCTCACCCACAAAGCTGGTTGGAAAAATAAACTTTCTGAGCTTGAGTCTATTCTGCAACTGCATATTGGACTTCCTCACAAGCACACGCCAGAGAGTATGGATTGGCAGTGATACCTCCTCTGCGTTAGTGCACAACACTAGAGGCCCTGCAGGGCTGTGAGTTCGGCCCCCACTAATTCACACTGTATACCCATTACTGAAGTATGCGGACGACACAACAATCATCGGCAGCATTATGAACAAGGATTAGAGTTCATATCAGAAGGAAATCAACAATCTGGCCAGATGTTGCACAAAAAAAACCCATCTATTTCTCAACGTCAGCAAAACCAAGGAGCTTATTGTTGATTTTAGAAAAACAGGAAGCAAAGACACACACCCCTGTCTACATCAGTGTAGCTGAGTTGGAGCAGGTGAACAGTTATAGGTTCACTGGGATTACCATCACTGAGAACCTGTCATGGTCATCACACATCCCCACTCTGGTTTAAAAAGCACAGAAAAGGCTGTACAGAAAGGCTAAATTCCAGTGTAATATTCAGGTCAACTTTTACAAGGGAGCAATAGTAAGCATCCTGACTGGAAAAATCAAAAATAGGCATGGTTTGTGCACGGCCCAGGAAAGGAAGGCTACACAGTGCCAGAAACCCCTAACCCAGAGTATCACTGGTACCCATCTACACATAAATGATTAGATATTATGGAAGATATTCACTTTAAGTCTCTTGACACTAAAAGCTGCTCTCAGTGTTGTCATCTGTTGGCTATCTTTCTGTCTGCTTTGCAGTTAGCAATCCACTCCCTCCTCCTTACGTCACCAAAGAGAAAATGGTAATCCAGTGTTTTCCATTAATTAACAAGACTCTGTCTGTTTGGCTGACTTGTTAACCTTGCTGGGCAGTACATAGCCTATATTGTTCTGTCTGTGTTTTATTTACCAGCCACTTCCAGTGTTGTTCTGTGACTCTGCACCTGAAAAACGTGAATCAATAATACAAGTCATATTATTTATTAAGGTTGATAAAATGCCAATGGTAGCAGCGTTTATGAATCATAGCTCGGAAAGATTACAATGTTGCACGTGCACACATATTGCACAGGTATGTGCAAAATGACTCGTTTTCCAACCTCAACCACACAGACCAGACAATATATAGTTAAGATTTTGAAACAAGACAATGATTATGTTGTTTCTCAGTTAAGGTTTAGTTACAAGTAAGAACTAACAGGCAACAATATTAAAAAAGCAATGGATTGATATTGTCTATTTAAAGCTTATGGGCCTGTGTAACATTGTTTAGCCAGAGCAGCGTAGTACAGTACAATTGTGAGGACTGAATTAATCACCTTGCAGCACCACCAAAGCATAGTGTTATATTTGATTATTTTCTACATTTTAGATTTTCTTTTTTTGTATATATGTTATTTATGAGACCTCTTAATTCTTATCTTAAATTGCACCAGATTTATGCATTTAACTTTAAAATGGATGAATGAGTACCTCCCACCATAGTCCCACAAAATCCCTTAGGAAACACTGGTAATCACCAGACATGACAGCAAACAGGGGGATACTGCTCTTTGTGCGTTCAAGAGCAGACATGAGTCTTTATGGAGTTTTCTCTCCTGATTGGATAAAGTGGGCAGGGATGCCAGAACATTTATTTTTTTCATTTACTTGATGAACTGGGGAAGAAGAGACAATGGTTACTGACCAAAAACAATAACAGTAAATACTGTTGGATTATAAAGCTATTTCACAAGTATTCTCATACAACTATTTCAGTGAACGTTTGCATTTTCTAAAAGTTACCAGAATGCAGCAAACAACGTTTCTGAAAATCTAATTTCTCTGGGGTCAGGACCTCCAACATCCAAATCTATTAAGGTTGGCAAGGATGCTCCTGCCTCCTTTATTTTATGCTCAACTGTAGTTCATGTTCACAACTACTAAAGTACAGTAGCATCTCAAATTCAAAATGAGGCTGTTGAACTTACAGTAAGGGCACAGTGTAAAAAACATTGCCCCTTAGAGTCAGTTTTGTTCTCTTATATTTCCTTACGATATTGTAGCTGTAAATCATTAAGAGAAGTTGCTTCGCTGGCCTCAGTTGCACTAAAAGATTCCTACGATTATTAAGAAATGTTGTAGACTTCAGCTTGCATGACTGTCATGTCCAAACCACTTCAAATTATACTGTCAACTAAAAATAGCTAAAACAACACCAATTTCCTTTTTCCCCAAAGTTTCTTCCTTGGATTACATTGATAGCAGACACAAGAACACTGAAGACACATAGCTGCAGCAGGCTTCTCACTCAGCTGACTTTGGATATCATCATTATGTATGAAATCTGTTGACATGTGACTTACAGAATGACATTGCATGAAAGCAAAGGAAAATACAATGACAGATATTTCAATGTTTTGTATGAAGGAAATGGATAAATGAGTGAGCCAACAAGTAAAACCTGCACAGTAAAAACTAATAACAACCTTTCAGCTTTAAGTTGATGTTTTTTTCTTGCTGCCATCTGCAAAAACACGTAATCAATAGCTGTTGTTATCATGTGTGTTTAGAAAAACAAATGTGTTTGACACAATGATCTTTCTTGCAGTGAAATTAAAAGGGACAACTTAGCTTGTTTACATTTTTTCTCAATTGTTTTCACACAAAAACTGGTACTTGAGACACAATGACCACAACATGTCCCCCACACACCGCCCAGATGTCCAACTGCCTTATCCGACCACTCTCCGACCGCTCTGTTGCCTCTCGTCTGACCCGTTCGGCAGAAAAGTTGCAGTGAACACACCGCTTCGACGTGCTGCCTACTCTGCTGTCGCGTGTACGTTCTGCGCATGTGCAAGATGCAATAAGCCTCCTGAACAGTGGGTGGCGCTAGTCTCGTGCCAGTAATCAAAAACACGAAAACAGGAAATGACGGGACGAAGTGAGGAACGGAGTGCATAGAAAAATAAAGCGCACACAGTATTGATTCAGTATTAGTCCGACCCGAGACGACGTTTGTGGACTAAATACTTGATATACGAGAAAGATGACTATAGTTAGGCTGACACTCGTGTTGTGTGCTCTCAGGCTCGTTATGAAAGGATGAAATGAAAGCTGCGAGGTGTATATGGCGGACATGGTGGATCGAGAAGGACCAGATGATGCCATTTTAGCTGGAAGATGGTGAGAAGACCCTGCACTACAGCAGGCCTCCCTGCCACGGGCCACTAATGCGTCTACAAGAGCCAAACTGACTAGGGATAACCTGTGTCAGTATTTCATGTCTGACTGTGGGGCTGCGCCTTTTCAGTGGGGCAAAGATTAGGATGTATTGACTGTGCTGTGCATGACAGGAATATGTGTGCTTGAAACAAATGGGCAATAAAGAGGGCAAAATTATGTCAATGATTTTGTCTTTATTTTTTCTTTCACTTCACACTAGTGTCACAGATGCAGGGAACATGTGGCTGTTTATATCCAACTTCCATTAACATTTATCCACCTAAAGAGGTTCCACACAAAATGCAGCACCAGTAACATCATTTTGCAAAAAGTGTATAGAAAATAATAGGGACAAATTGTGTTCACCCACCTCTTAATACACCTCTATACACCTCCTGGTTACAGGGGATACTGGAATATGTCTCAGCCACTTATGAGGTTATTGTATGAAAGACTACATGTGAATAGATGACCAGACAGCCATTCCGCTAAGTGTTCACGTCATAGAAATGTAAACGTAGCACATTACATAGACAACACCAATTGTCCTTCATTCAGATGCCAAAGGTGAGCTATACAGCCCTTTTATATGAGACAAAGAGACCGCAGTTACATTGCAACGGCAGACAGATGTAGCCAATGTTCATATTTAGCAATGTAGTATTTATCACCACTGTCTGTGACAACCCAGATGAGGCTTTATTCGGACTAGTGCAGTGCCCGTAAGAAAAATGTATTCCTATAAAAAAGTGGGAGGTTAAGTAGCTATTTCATGGATGGCCAAATGAGGCTGTGTTTGAAGTTGGGACGTCAGGGATATTTAGGTTTGTTGTAAAATCTGATATTACAGGGTATAATTGCCCATTTTTGACTATTTTTGATTTTGCCATCATATTTCACCTTAAAAATTATTTACTTGGTGTCATTATTTTCAGCACAACCTCACATGTGTGACTGTACAGTTATTTTTTTATTTTGACATACTGTATTAACACAATGGACCTAAAATCACAAAAAAAACTTAACTTTCTACTCGGATTTTATGTTAAGTTTTTACTGTGAAAACCACAGATATGTTTAACAAACCATTTTTATTACTTATAATGCAAATATAAATTGTTGTTTGCTAAATATGTGCATACATTTAAAACATTTGCAAAGCTATATGTAACTATTTACATTTAAATGCAGGCAATGCTCATTCAGCCGTCTCCTCATAGTTTTGACTCATTAAACAAAAAAACGACTCCACTACACACTAAACACACTACACCAAACACTACATAACACACTAACTATATACTCCAAACACGCTAAATATCACAGATCTCTCAACTCTCAATAACGCTGTCTCTACACCGACCGTTGTTGCCTGTCATTCATCTGCTTCTGTCCCTCCCACAACTTCCTGTTCCTCAACAACCAAACTTGCTGCTTGGACACTTTCGTGACAAAAGCCTGTTTTTACCATTTCTTCCTGAACCAGACACAAATCAACGTGACGGCAATGTTCGCGAAAAAAGTGTGTCGGACATTATTTACCCTAAGTCTGGTTTTGGATGTGCCGGTGCGTACGGTCCGTCGCCTCGGGAGATGGGCCGTGTCGGTGGGCTAGCGGCTAGCAGCTAGCTACACACGTACATCCACAGATTCCGTTTCCACTTTGTTGTCCGCGCGTCTCTGTTCTTCCTCAGACCCGAACAGACTCGGTCCGGACTCTTTTAGTCTCATTAATACACAACAGTCAGTTTAGATGCACAGAACAGAACGGGACCGAACCGTGGGCTAAATCCCAGTCCAGCTCGCGCCGCTGCAGGTATAAATCCGCTTGTTTCTTAAGGTATGTTGTGGAGTCGGGCTCTGCAGTGATTGGCTCTGCAGTGATTGGCTCTGGTGCGCACGTGACTGTGGTGGCTCCGGTGGACAATGCTGGCGAATTTGTATAGCAATTATGAAATAATTTATTAACGGTATCATTGCAGTCCAAACAAATGCGAAGTCGCACACCCTTGAACCACGCAGCAGCCATGTTGTAAGTCTCAGGTCAGTCTGTTCCTGATCCACAGAGATATTTGAGGAACACACACACACAGACAGACAGACAGACAGAGATTCCTTGCTTTTATAGAGAGATGCTAAGTGTAGCCTGAAAAGACTATCTCCATTAAATGTTTAGGAATAGAATAGAGAAAATGCGATGCAACGACGAAGTGTAGTCTGTACTCTCCGCCATGTCTGTTTATGTGGTTTGTTTAGGGTTTGTTTGTCACTTCTGCCCCTCCCACACACCGCGCTGATTCGCTAGCACACCGCCAATCAGAGAATCCAATGGCTCAGATGTCCGATGGCCCACCGTCATTCTGTCACTCTGTCATTCAAAATTCTAAAGTGAATTACCCTACTATGTACACTGACTCATCACATGGGCAAACACCTGGACACCCTACACAACACACTCATTCCACCAGATCAGCTCAGGTACGTTGTCATTTGGGACAACGTAAGTTTCCACTGGGCTGCTCTGGTTTGTAACTGGTTCACTGCCCAACCACGCTTTTTAGTTGTTTATCTCCCTCCATATTCTCCATTCCTCAATCCTATTAAGAAATGTTTTTCTGCCTGGAGATGGAAAGTGTATGACCAAAATCCACAAATGCGTATACCCCTTCTCCAAGCCATGGAAGACGCATGTGAAGAAATAGCAGTTGATGCTTTTATGGCTGGATTTGCCATGCTATATGATATTTCCCCCGCTGCTTGGCCAGGGAAAACATTGCTTGTGAGGTGGATGAGCTGCTGTGGCCAGACCGAAACAGAGGAGAGCATGCAGCATAGTTTTTTTTATTTATTTTTTTACTGTAACTGTGTACAGTAAATTCTTCTGTTTTGTATGTAGACCACTGTATGTGCAACTTTGTCTTGGTTGGGATGTACACTATGTACATTGTTTTTGTGGGAAAAATAAAATATATCTGTTACCGTGTATTTGTGTGTTCTGAGTATAAAAACAATATTCTCAAATATTTTACAACACACTTGTGTACTGTCTGTAGGAAGTGTAACACTGAACAAAAAAGTCATTATGATGAATGGAGAAGAAGTGTTTTCCATTCATCATAGTGTTTTACATTGAGCACATCAGTGTTCAACTGGTTCTTATTGTCTATTCATGTGATGGTTTGTGTTTGTCATTTGAAAACAAAATACCATTTTGAGAAGAAATAACATTGTTTTGAACGTAAAGTTTCATTTTGCATTAGAATTGAGGGGTTTTGCCCATTGTGTGTGTGTGTGTTTTTTGATTTGTGTGTAGAGTTCTGAGAGTATGAGGCATGCTTTCAGAAAATGTGTGTAAACAATCGAGAAAAACTGTAATGCAGGGAGGATAGTTCCAGGACAAAGACATAACAAAGTTATGAAAGAGTAAGGAAGTCATTCTTTTCATTTGATGCTATTTTTCCTATTTAATCTATCAACAGCCTCAATCCCTTTTAAATCTTTGAAAAACTTTATCCTAAAACATTTTAGATATTTCCTCACAACGTTCATTAGACTCCATGTCACAACATGCGCTCAAATATCAGAAAGGTTTTTTCTAATACATACTTACATATTCTTTGAGGCTTTCATTCAGTTGTAGTAATGTGATATTTCTGTGGTGACACTGAGGATAGAGCTAAGATGGCCTGTGTACTGTGCAAAGCTTCAGTGCACAAGGGCTTGACCTATATCTTTTAGGGTTTGATGACTGTCTTGAATTATTGATTATTATAATAATTTAAAATAGGAATCAGTAAGGATGGCGTCAAGACGTGAAAGATTGATTATGTGGATGCCCCAATTCCTTATAAATCATGTCATGCACAGTAAGATGTTGAAGTCGAGCAGTTCTTTTACTTTCTGGCTTCTAGATCTCTGTGAAGAGAAATTGTGAAAGAAACTGAAACAAACAACTACTTCATGGTGTGTGTGTGTGCGTGTGTGTGTGTGTGTGTGTGATTGTGTGTGTGTACATGATTTCAAAGAAAAAGTCAGTTCCTGCTCATACTTATCATCTTTGTTTATGATACATTAGGAATCAGGATTGAAGGGATTAAATACAAAATGCACTACAACATTCACATTTTAAAGACAATTTTATGTAGCAACATATCAGAAATTCATTAAAGCTGCTGTGAGTAGCTTTAGCTAACTTCTGGTTCTCTATGTCACCAAATGAACTTGCCACGGTAATCGCCAGACATAGAACTTAATAGGAGGATCCTGCTGCACGTTCACCGTAGATAGGACAACCTTGTCATTAGGGGTCTCCGTCCCGATTGGATGAAGTGGGCAGGGATGAAGTCTTTTACTGCATAAGCAGGGGGAGGATAGACATGGTTACTGACCAAACAGTGATTGGAGTTGGAATAGAGCACTTTTTAAGACATAATCTAAAAAAAATACATCACTCATAGCAACTTTAACTTAACTTTATATGTAACTGAATACCATGTATGTATAGATCTGTGTTAATTCAATTCAATTAGCCCAAGTAATTTAATCTATTTCCCTTTACTATAAATTATACAATTTAATAATTTGTATTAAACTTATGTAAATACTTAAACCTTTGGGCAAATTACTCAATGAGCTGCTGCTATTCTGTTCTGGGGTCAAACAGTCTAACCAACCACATGATCAATTAAGGAGGAATATCTTGATGTTCATTCACAGTGCTCTCTAGATAACTCTCTCTCTCCCCACTAATTAGTCAGCTGACAATGAGCATTTACCCCTTCAGTTAAACCAGCCAAATTAATGAATCAATCAACCAATCATGTTATTGCTGGAAAAGCTGTTCTTCTCCCTGCTGTTTAGAGCTGGTATATACGGTTCCTTTTAAGGATTCGAGTCATTATGCGTCACTCACTAAATTGAACCGGATTGTGCGAGTCACTTGAGTCACTTGAGTCAGTATTGTCTAATCACCATGGAAACTCAGTCCAAGCCCATTGTCTCTTAACCACTAACGTAGTAAAAAAAAACCACAATGCAATAAAACATTATATACATGATTGGATAAATAAGAGATACTAAAATAAAATGAAATGAAACAAAATAAAACGAATAAATAATAGAGAACTGAGGTAGGAACGGTTTAAATGGATAAAGTTCCCAAATAGAGATAACAATAGCCTACTTACAATATACTACTTAATATTTTTATATAATATTGCTTATATAATGTGCTTTTCACACTGACTCAAGGAAGTCTAACCCTGAGACTTCACTCCCTCGTCTGCTACTCATTCAGAACGTAGCCAGCTGTTTGCGCTATCCTGCTCTGACTCGAGCCGCGGCCATTTCTGGCATCGCAGCTCGCACGCTAGTGCTACGACGACTCGGCTGTGTTTCTGGCTGTGTGCTATGAGCTTGCTAAGAGCTTGCTATGAGCTTGCAACCAGCTTGCTACCAGCTACTGGCTACGAGCTACTGGTTACGAGCTTGCTACCAGCTTGCTATGAGCTTGCTACGAGCTACTGGCTAAGAGCTTGCTACGAATGTTTCCTGCATTGGCTTGCGGGCTATCTTGTGAGCCTCAGTGCCAGAAACACAGCCGACTCGTAGCTTGCGAGTTGCGATGCCGGAAAAGCCTGCGAGCCGTGATGCCGCAGGCTTAGGGGCTAGTGCTATGACGAGTCGGCTGTGTTTCCGGCATCGGGGCTCGCAAGCTAGCCCGTAAGCCTATGAGGGAAACACTCATAGATAGTAGCTCGTAGCTAGTAGCTCGTAGCAAGCTTGTAGTAAGCTCATTGCAAGCCCGGGGCTAGTGGGCTACACGCCTGCTATGTATACGGCTCTGCGCAACGCTATTTATCATTTGAGATTTGATTATAGTATGACTCAAGTGATTCGAGTTAATGATACTAGAGATTCGCAGGTTATTTTAATGAACCAGGTTAAAGATCCAGATGAGTCAAGATTCATACACCTCTGCTGCTGTTGTCAGCTGTAGTTTTAGTGCAAAATCATCGTGACCCTACTCCACCTCATTTTCCTCCAGTTCATCATATCCACTCCCCAAGTCTACTTTCTAGTGACATTTCTATGACATTCAGATGTTCAGCCATTATTTTCATCCGATCACTAAGACCAGCATTTAGTACTACTCAGTGCTTCACCTTCCCTCTTAAAATATAATGGACATCACGTTGGGGCCTAATCCCAAAAGACTCTTGTTTCTCATCCAGTGCACAAATTGCATTAAATATGTATTAATTAAAAAAGAAGTCTCTCCCTGCAAGTCTTGCATTCTACAGTTAGTTAAATAATTTCAAGACCTGAATCAGATACAGACTCAGATCTACCACTGAGCACAGAAGGCAAACGTTCTGTGCACCAGGATCCAAGAGGAGCATGCCAGGGGGAATTAATAAATGATTAAAATAAACAAATAGATAAAGGATGAAAATAAATGAAAGCACACTGATACGTGCAGATTTTTGCAGCAAAAATATCCTCCATGTTTTCAATGGATTACGTTCACTTGTGTTCCTCCTCAGACCAACTTGTTGGCAGTGGATTCTGACCTCCAAAATCCTGTGCAGTTTACACACAGCTGGATACCTTCATTATTTATTTAAAGCCTCAGGCAAAATGGGCCTTACTGGGCTTTAACAGTAAATGTCCTTGGGCAATTTGCCAAATGTTGCACTGTCAACAATTACAGGCCGAAAACACATTCTTCTGCTTTTTCTGGACATTTATTAACATTGTCCATGGTTCAAAACCAAGCACAACAACTTAACCTCACTACCACTCTACAGCTTCGACATGGCTTCTTCATGTCTTTCTCTCGTAGAGGGATAGTGCTCCCTTCCTAAAGGGTAAGTACACCATCTTCCTTACAGGTAAGTTTTCACAAATTATGTTTGTAACCAGGGGCGGGCTGGCCATCGGGAGGTTAGGGAGTGTTCCCGAACGGCCGGTCTGTTCCAGGCCGAACCGGCCGGTGGTCGGAAGGTTTTTTTACCCCATAAAACGGCCGCAGGTGGCACAGAGTGGAACGCCAGACTGGGTCAATCTAATATTTAGCATATTAAGGGGGGATACGAGTGGCCCCTCCCAACTTGAGCTGATCCTTGTTTCTATTGAAATGTGATTGGCTCAGCCGCTCAGTCAGTCATTAAACCGTTATGTTCCTGTTTAAAAGAACAATAAGGAAGAGGAGCGGGAAAAATTCAAATTAGCAAACATGTTTAAAAGAAATAAGCCGTAGAAAGAGATGGGTGGAGCAGAAAAATTAAGGGCAAAAAAGAAAAAAGGTTAATACAGGATGCAGCCTAATGCTCCATATTAACAGAGCTTTTAGTGGTGGAGGGGTGAAGGTCAGCGCGGCTACAGTGTGCCAGGCCAGTGAAGAAACGGGACCCAGCAGCAGACCCAGTGCCGGTATCTCGGGCTGCGATGGGTCGGGTTGTAATTTCAGGCCCGTTGAGAACTCTAGTTTGTGTTTTTGGATGTGTTCAGGGCACACAGAACTAGGCTGTCCGCTGATCGGATCGGACGATATTTTGCATTTTGAGCAATTTGTGAGATCAGCGTAATGTCTTAATTCACCGATCCGATCAATGACGTAATTGTCGTGTTGAAACTTTTTGCAGATGCTCCCGTTGCATAGATTACAGATGGCTTGTGTTTTATCTGTCTCATTTACTCAGAAGAAGTTCCACAGCACCGACATGTTTGTTTGCTAGTGATGATGTTGCTAGCTAATGATTCAAGATTCAAAAAACGTTATCGTCCGTCACATAGTGACAGGGCTCAAAACATAAATGCCACAAAAACATAAAACACACATTTAAACCAATGAGACATGTTTGTTTTGCTTTTAACAAACAAACAAACATGTCTCATTGGTTTAAATTTGTTTTCTGTTGAAAACCTGTTACACCTGCATTAATCATTAATCTGCTTTATCAATTAAAAATAAAATCCATACTGGCTGACCAGAAAAACGCACAAATTTCCTTATTGCAAAAGAAAACATATTTCAGGAGGGAGTCTGTGTTCAAAGTTAAAAGATTATATTTTAATATATAGGCTATACATCCTGTTTTTCTGTTCTGTTTCTACATTAATATATAGCAATTTTTACCAGCTCAAGAAAAATACATTAACGTGAGTAATTTATTTACAGTTTGTGTGTGTGTGTGTGTGTGTGGCACTTTTGTTATGTTTATTTTTATATTGTATTTGTGTTCTAACACTGTGAATTATTTGCAAATTATTTGCAATAATTTCATAATTTGTTCATCATTTCAAGAATTAACATACAGTACTTTTACATATGTCAGTGGCTGCATGTACTGTATATCAATTAAATGTCAAAAAGTGACAACCAAATGCAGAGAACCAAGGAGATATTACATGTTTAATCTTTGAGGGTATGTGGCTTTTGTAAATAGCATCTGAGTATAGTTGAAACACAAAGCAATGTGAATGCAAGCTGCCACTTGACTTAATCCAACATCTCACAACAAAATATCATGGTTGATGAGTACAAGGGAGCCATCATCAATGTACTGAAAGATGGAAGGTTATTGCTCGTAGAAATGTCTTTTTTACTCACTTTACTCACATAAATGGAAAAAAGCAAAGCCAGAAAGTGTGATGAAAGTGAAAGAGAACCCCCTATCAATCCTCCTCAGCTCTACCCCTCCCTTCCCAAAATTAAGAGCCTTAACATTTACAGCCAAGGGTTGAGCTCACATCTATGTTAATTGCATTTCAAAGTGAATCAGATGTGTCATGGAGCATCTGAATATAAAAAATGAGAAAAAGCCCTTTTGACATGGACTGCATAAAAGTTAGCCGTGATCTTCGGCAGAATAGGTGAAGATGCATTTAAGGGATGAAAACTGACATTTCAATTGAATCAACACCTATCATGGCAACCGGATGTGAGAGGACACTGGCGTGAATATTGCCGCTTCTCAATCCATTACAAAACAACTTATTCTGCCGAAATATGAAAGCCAAGTTGTCTTCACAAGCTCTGAGGCTGTACTACTTTGAAAGCTGCACTAGGGGTGGGTGGATTGATCCAAATATCGATAGTATCGATACAGAGGTGAGTATTGGTATCGGATTGATACTAGGGTGATGTGATCGATATTTTTGTTGTAGTCTTTCTTCTATAAATTCAGCAAATCACTCGTATTTCTTCACAGAGTTTGTGACGACATGTGGGATAATCAATAGAACGGCGGTCATTGTTGGGAAAATAAGTCCCTTCAGGACGAATCCGGTTCGTCCTGTCACAGGAGCTCCTGGACCTCTGCTGTAACTTCACCCCAAACTCCATTGCTAAGATTGAATCTCTTGGTCTTCTTCGTTGCCCCCGCTATATGCACAGGGCCTCCAGACGCAAGTGTATTCACACGGACAATACTATTCCCCTTCATGCTGACTGCGGTGCTGCTTTTCCCTCCACGCTGACTGACAGGCACTCCATCGCACCGGCACAACGTCATCAAAACCAACCACCGGTGCGCACACTGAGACCCTTGGCTTGTGTGAATGGTGCTGTTTCCTCCACATCCCCTGCATCAGCATCTGTGAGAAACACTGCAGCTTTCCTGCTGCTGAATCCTCATTCACTAAACAACAAAGCACTACTCATCCATGACATCATCACAGACAGGAAAATGTACTTTGTACATAGCAGCTAGAGATGCACCGATCGATCGGAAACCGATCGCAATCGGCCGATAATGCCCCTATCGGTTTTGATCGGAGTTCTCAAAATAGATCACATCAGGCCGATCAGATGACGTTTAAGTATAAAGACAGTGCATTAACTGCATGCAGGGAGGGAATTTCATGGCCGCCGTTGCCCCGCGCCACAGTGGCCTCTGTGCCCCTGGCCCGGTCAGCGCAGCGAGCTTGCCCTGAATTACAGCCACCTGAGTTCACAGTAGTCACTCACAGTAACCTCAGTGAGTCCGCGGTTCGCGCAGGTGGAGTCTCATCATCACGATGATCTCACGTGAAAGCCTCTCACACAGCAGCAGCGTCTCAAAACAGAAGAACGAAACTTACAGCACAGCGAGCGAGCGCAGCGTAACGATGATACGTAACTGATTTATGTGGTAGGATTTAGTCCGGTAAAGTTGGAAATATATTCACAGATTCGAACTTCCCGGATCAATAACTCATAAGTGCAACCTTATTAAAACACAAACGACGGCTCTTTCCTACCGTACTACGATAGACAACGAGCTAGAACCGTATGTTAATCAAAACGAGCGTCTGGACATTAACTCTGGTCTGTATGGTCAGCCGTCTGTGAGACGAGGGCGCAGGGACCGTCTACAAAGTGCAACACCGAAAAGAGACACTACAAAAAATATTCAATAACTTTACTATTATTCAGAGTGTAGTGACACCAAAATCACTCCACACATCAGTGGTCTCCTGCTGGTTATTCAACAATTTTTTGTTTGGAAAAAATGTGCTTTGCCATAATTTTGGGGAATTTCTATTGGGAGAAATATTCAATAACACTAATATTCAGTGTGGTGTCACAAAAATCACCTCACCCTAACCCTACTTAACAAAAACTACTTTCTAATGTAACTTTAACTTGATTTTGGTATTAAAAAATGTTTTAATACACAATCCATGTCTTATTATAAATTAGGATGTTATGGTATCAGTCTGAAAGGTAAATCAACATATTTTACTCAGTGGCCTTTGTGCCCTGTCATGTGGCCTTGGTGCCCCTAAAAAAAAAGTGAAGGCCAAATGGACTTGCCCCTAAAATGACAAAATTCCCACCCTGACTGCATGCATTCCCACTAGTAAGCTACAGTTACTCTATGTAAGCTGAGTCCAAGAGTCTCTAGAGTGTGAAATATTGCACATTGCCTCAGCCTGCAATAAAACGGTGGTCAATTCATGATACTTTCTCATCTCCTAATTTTTATACTTAATAATACAATGTCAATGTTGTGTAAAAAGAATCATTAATTAAATATATGAAAGTTACACAAGACAACAATATAGAAAAATTTATGGACTTGACGCTGTGATCGGTGATCGGCAATATCGGGATCAGCAGATACTGCTTTTGGTGATCGGTGATCGGTGATCGGCCCCAAAAATCCTGATCGGTGCATCTCTAATAGCAGCATCAGTAGGACTTCTTAACTCTGAATCAAGCCACTCACCCAGGCTATGTTTACATCCAGAAGCCACACTCTAAGGGTCGTGGTGGTGGGCTGGCATACATCGAGCTGACATCCTGGTTAAAAAACTTCCAGTGCTGAATGTCACCTCATTTGAGTGTGCAGCCTTCTCTCTGGCTGGGCATACACAGAGACGTGACGCTTGCTTTTTCTGTCTGACAGAACTTTTTACCTAATAATAAACATTAAAATGAATAAAAATATAACATGTATGTCTAATACCTTCCTTATACATGTGCCCACTCTTATTTCTTTAAACATGTTGCTTATTGGTCATTTCCTGCCATCTGAAGTGTGAAAACATCATATGGGGCGACCGTCCGGCCTTGACTGTTTGGACAACTGGTTTTAAATCACATTAAAACAATTTAAATATGATCCTTGCCCTATGTGGCATAATTTCAAACTTGTTTTCCATTTATTGACAAAGTTATGAAGCATTTTTACATACATTTCAATCATAATACACAAACAAATCTTGTCCGAATATATTCATTGTCTGAAATATCATCTGGGGCGACCACCCTAAAACTGTGAATAATGAGTTTTATTCGCAAATCTATATTTTGAAGGTAAATTTGTTAGTGATATGTGGTGAGAAGTAGCTAGCTTGGATTCTATAACTAACCGTTAGCCTGTTATATTTGATTAAACTTGAAAACATCCTCTAGGGCGACCGAGCATCATGTGGGGCAACCACCGCCGACGGTTTAAATGATAGATAATACATATCCTGTATTTGTAGTTTCTGTCTGCTTATGTTTTCATTTATGATATACATTTGGTTATTTGTTTTAACATAACTCTTAATATATTTCAACATATATTTTTCTAAATTTCAATCATTTCCATACTACTTTAGAGATGACCACTTCTTTTTGATTATTGTGTCTTTATCAGAGAAATGTGTGAACATTAAGCATTCATTCTATTTTTCAGTTCCTTTTCTAGCTCTATGTATGTTTAACTATATAACTTTTTTCTAGATGGCCCCACTAACAAGCAAACAAAAGACTGCTCGCTACAGGCAGCGGATCAATGCAGACCCTGCAGCAAGAGCTGCCTATCTTGCCAGGAAAAAAGAAAGGTAAAAATATATGGGTAACATGCAGTATATCTTTCTCATGGCAGGCTGTATTTCAAAATGTCATATCACATAAGTATGTATGTTATTTAGGCCACCAGAATCAGTGACACAGTATACATTATTGTTTCAGCTACCAGAGAAGAAAGCAACAGGGCAAGATTAGATACATGAAGTCAGATGAACTTTCAGAGAGAGAGAGGAAGAAACAGAAAGCCAAGTGGAAGGCTGCATCTAGAGGTTACAGGGAGAGGAAAAAGATGGAACAGGTGATGCTGGAACTGACACCACCATCCTTAGAGAACACTCCACCAGTTCTAGTTGGTATAGAGGTTGATGAGCAGCAGGAGAATCCAGGGCAAGTTGTGGTGAATCCCCTACCTCTAAACGAGGAATTTAACCCACCGGTGTCCTCTACACCAGAGAGAGAAAGTGAGAATACATCTGAGAAACGTTGTAAGAGACTGCAGGCTCAGAAGCGTTAACTACATGAGGAGAACCAAAAACTGAAAAAACAACTAGCTGAGATGAGAAAAGAACAGGAAAGAGCCAGAAAGAGTGAGGTGAGGGCTAAAGAAAGGGTACGGCTGAGTGAGAAGTTCAAGCCCAAAGTAAAGAAAAAAGTGGCAACACAGAGAGAGCAAGCAGTTGTTAGGTTTTTAACAAGAGATGAGAACAGTCGCCTTTTACCTGGGAAAAAAGACACCATCACTAAAAACAAAGTAAAATATCAATGACGCGTGCTTACAAAGCCACTTAAAGAACTACATACACTGTACAACAGTGAGTTGGAGAAGAGTCTCCGCCTATTTTACAGGCAGTTAGCCTGCAAACGGACCTTCAATGTAACAGAGCCAAAGATCCAAGATAGGGAGACATGTGCATGTATGGAACATGAAAATGTGCACCTGCTGGCCACCAAGCTCTACAGCAGAGGAGTGTTAAATACAAAAAGCATCTCTGAACTGCTGGGCATGATAGTTTGTGACACCAAAAAGAGAGCCTGCATGGATCGCACTTGTGCCAAGTGCTGCTTTGAAGAAGTAGAGCACCTTGAGACCGAGAGCAGCACACAAGTCACCTGGGAGCAGTGGAAGAGGGTGACATCCACTTATGGAGAAAGAACATTGTTTAATGTGGCCAAACAGACCCAGACCGGAACCATAAAGGACTTGATGGAGCTTTTCCATCAGAAACTAGAAGCCTTGGCAGTCCACCAGTTCAACTGGCTGCACCAGGCAGAGCAGTTCCACCTCCTCAAACAAAACATCATGGAGTGTGAAGCTGTTCTGCACATCGACTTTTCTGAAAACTATGCCTGCAAGCTAAGCACAGAGATCCAGTCCTTTCACTTTGGAGGCAGTAGACAACAGGCTACTATTCACACGGCAGTCCTGTACACTGTCCATGGAACCAAGTCTTATGCAACACCATACGCCAAACTGAGAAACCTTAGCCACCTAGGGAACAAGAAAGTGTTCTAACTGAGAACCGCTCAAGCTCTCCACCTGAGCCACCTAGGGAACAGGAAAGTGTCCTAGATCTATGTGGCAGGTTTGTGATAGTAACCTACGATGACCTTCCATATGTAGGCCAGGTCCTAAAGGTTGTGGAAGAGGAACTACAGATCAGCTGTATGCGACAGTCTGATGACAAAAACTTGCTCTTATGGCCACAAACTCTGGATGTTACTTTCTACTTTAGGAAAGATGTTCACGCTGTCATTTCAGAGCCTGAGCCAGCAACCTCACGCTTCTCGAAGTTGACCTGCCAAGACTGGGTAAAGTTCAGAAATGCCTGCACTGTAAAAAAAAATTCTAATTTTACAGTATATGACTCTATTTTTTTACAGTAGTTTTCTGTAAATCAACAATCCGCCTGTTATTTTAAGCATTATGACAGTAATGACAAACTACATTAATTTCTAATTTTTTTACAGAAAAATACTATATTAATTTTACATGATCTTTTCTGTTTTCTTAAATTACATTCAAATTCACGTAGAATGACAGTAATTATCTGTAATTAAATATGTAGCCTGGTATATCAAAGTTTATGTCCATACTAACAATCTTAACACTTTTCTCTGTAATTTTAAGGTAAATCTTATTATTTTTATATTTGCATGTAATTATACATTCAACTGTAATTAAATATGTAGCTTGTTATATAAAGGTTTAAGTCCATACTAACAATGTAACGTTTTTCTCTGTAATTTTAAGGTAAATCTGATTAGTTTTAGATTTATGTGTACTTTTACATTCAAACTCTGTAATTAAATATGTAGCTTTTTATATAAAGGTTTATGTCCATACTAACAATCTAGTGTTTCTCTCTGTAATTATAAGGTAAATATTAGTTTCTATCTTTGTATTTTTACATTCAAACTCTGTTAAAAAAAAATATGTAGCACATTATATAAAGGTTTATGTCCATACTAACAACGTTTTTCTCTGTGATGTTAAGGTAAATCTTGTTCACAGTCTTGTTCACAAGTACGTATATGGTATATATAAAAGTACTGGTGTAGACTTGTATAGATAGTACTTTAATATTCAAACTGTAATTCTAAATCAGACAAAAATACAATGAGTGAAGGCAAAGTCAGGAAAAAGGATTTCAATAGTCCAGACAGCTGTAGGCAGGTCAAAAACAGGGCAGTGGCATGTTCAGGTGCAATTGGTAAACTTGTTGATTGGTAAAGCTTGAATTCGGATGATGCTTAAATAACAAAGATTCATGCAAAATAAAGGTTGTGAGTGGGTTAGCATTTGTAAATTCCAAGGTTGATCAAAATAATGTCTATCTATTGTGTTACATTACATTGGAATAGGCCTTTATCTGCTATTCAGCACATTGAAAATAACAGTACCATGAAAAACTAAATGATGACCATTCTGGAATGCAAGGAAAAATTCTGATGCTTTTGATATTTTTGAAGTGAAGTCAACTCACCTTTGTTTATATAGTGCTTTACACGTAACGCAGTCTTTTCTTTATATCTTCATAAAGAAAACGATACCACGCTGATACAATTACTATTGGCTGTCTAGCCATGTTGCTTTGAATGTGATTGGTTGATGTGGCTGTCATCAAGAAAACTGACCAATGACAACTGTGCGCGCCTTCTTTTTGAAAATACGTCACTTTCAACTGAATAGGGTGCTACCGTCAGTCGGGCTGCCTATCTTACCACTAATGGATTACCTGGATTATTTTGCATCTGTTTGCCATGTTCTTTTTTTTTTTTTTTTTTTTGGAGCAATTCCGAATTGTCTGATTTCAACGGAGAACAAAAAAATGGAGTCTGGATGCAGCTGAAGGGTCAGACGGATCTATTTGGTCAGCTAACATTAAGTGAACTTCACAGTTACAACTGTTCTCCTGCTGTATCAGGTAAGAAAACATTTTTGTTATTTTCTGTAACCTAACGCAATGTTTTGTGTTCAGTCCCTAACTTTCAGTGATGGTGTTTTCACACAGATTAGCTTACATTAAGTAACGTTACGTTAAAAGTGACAGGTGACAATGTTAGTTAGCTTGTTGGCCTGAGTCGTGATTTTAATATTGAATGTGATTTAAATGAGAGGTTTTGTTTGTTCTGTTTGTAGAACACGAGAAGTAACCTAACAGTTGGTTCTGTGTGTGTGTGTTTACACGGTAAAATAAGTAAAGCAGTGGCACAACTCAGCCAGGAAAACAAGGTGTAAATGTCTGATACATGAACATGATGTGAGTTACGTTACGTTACATCGTATCTGTCAGAAAATACTGAAGAATGTCTATCGCTGTTTCCCAAAGACCAAGGTGACGTCCTCAAGTGTCTGCATTGAACCAATGTCTGTCTTACATTACATTAGTAGCAGTAAGTTAATATTAATTCA
Organism: Sparus aurata; assembly: GCF_900880675.1. Lineage (NCBI taxonomy): Eukaryota > Metazoa > Chordata > Actinopteri > Spariformes > Sparidae > Sparus > Sparus aurata. The sequence goes on from NC_044199.1 coordinate 20,604,395, forward strand.
TGGCTGAGTTTTTCTTTATAAGCTGACTGTAAATGTACATTAAATTAAATGTAAATGAATGAAATATACATTTTACTCTACATTAAAACATTTGTGTGTATGTTCCCTGCCTATCCCACCCTTATAAGCTTTAGATGGATCTGTTTCACCTTGTTTTACAAGCCAAAATGCAACTGCTTGATTGATGGATATTTTATTAACTTAATGAATACCTAGCAATACAACCAAATTAGAAAGAATAAAAATGTATATTAAGTTCCATGTACTTATATACATACTATATAAATTCAATGATACCTCTTATTCTAATTCCAGAAACGCTCATCGAGGCAAGGTGGTGATTGTCAGAGGGAAAGGTAAGTCATACAGCCTATACTACAGGTCATTCTAAGACAATAAATGATGTGACTGTTTTCAAGTTATTTACATAAATCATACTATTTGCCCCATTAAAAGATCCTGATCAGTCTAAGACATTGAATGACTGTGTCTGCTTAACATAACTACCATCCTCATCTCTCATTTGGTGTTGTTCAAGTAGTTGAGAAATTAGTAGAAGAAAGATAAACATGATCTATCCTGTCTCTGTCCTCACTTTCTTTGCAAAAGGGAAAATGCAGCATGAGCTCCAGAAGTTCCCGGCGAGTTGCTGTGATGTATTGTGGGGTTGTTAGTTTCAACCTGCAGGTAATACCCTTTCCTCTTCTCACACACATCCAAACACATATTGACCCACAATATGATTCATGATATGATTTCTTACACTGATGACTGCTAATGATGAGAAATGTGCTTTCATTTTTTGTAGACCAAGCATTGGAACAAGGTTTAAGGCAGAGAACAGGCACCTAACGGAGAGACAAGTCTACCATTAGTAAGTATCAACTGCAATATATAAGACAAGATATTGGTCAATGTTATCTACTATCCCTTACATTATTATGGAGAACTGTAAGTGTAGATAAATCTTTGAATACGTTGGCAGAAAAGTCTAAGTACTTTGCTCCAAGAGCTCGAAATACAGACAAGTCATCAGTTACAACTCACATGGGCCTCTAAATTGGCTGTCTTTTCACACGTGACCTTCGCCACACTTCTGCCACGGTAGATTCGCAAATGTGTGTGGTGATTTGTGTGATTCTTTTTCACATTTACAATCTGATTACACACACACAGATTGAGATACAGACACAACTCTCCGCACACATTTGTAAATACTTTTACTGCAATAATAGAGAGCCGAAGTCACGCTCCTTCCGGTGTGCACCATGGGACCTTATTTCAGAAAAGGTTTGTATGGCATTCAATGGTGAGAGACAAAATATTTCTTGAGCCTGTTTGAATTGAGCCACACCCCAAAATAGCAAACAGCAAACTCCTCATGGTTGTTTAAATAAATGGTAAACAAAAAAATAAAGAAAGAAAAAAGAAATCCTACTTTTTATAGTAAGGACTTTTCAGTGGTACTTACTTTCTCCTTTTTCCTTTCCCCCACCCCCAGATGCACCAAAGATCCAGCTGATTACTGGCAATTTGGAGGAGGATTCTTCCTTATCTGCTGCATCTGCTGCATTGTCACTTCTGGTACAGATTCATTGAATTGCTGTGGTGTGTTTTGATTTTACTTAATAGTACATTGTATATTCAGCATTCTAAATCAAGAATATAATGCTTGTCCACAAATACTACAAATATTATCAGAACTACAGTATACAGAGCCCCCAACGGTCAGGAGAATGTAACTGAATTGGAAAATACAAGCTAAAACACAACAGACCACAACCCCCTCAGCCCAAATGCTCTCCACTTGTTTCAAATGTGAAATCATGACCTCATTATGATAGTACTGTTAACAGAAAAGATACACATATGGAGGAATAGAATTTTTAGTTTTTCAGTTCCTCCGGGGGGGCTCTGAAGAACTGTTTGTGAATAACTGGCTGATTTTGTAAATTTACAACTCAATACATTAAATAAAGGGGTTTTAGAATCAACAGTGGTGTGTATTTCATTTGTAATTAAGTTCCCCACCCTACTTTAATTGAAAACAGTGAAAATATTTAGGGTTTTTGTTTGGCAGCCATAGCTGCCAGTCATTTGACTGTTTTTCCAAGGTGTTTTTTAAGGCTTATTAAAGGTGTTTAGGAAAAAGCATGGTCACTTTATTTAAAGTGTTTGATTGTAATAATTTAGCAAAAATCTGTAAAATAACGGTATTTTTCTGCAGAGCATTTAATGAAAATTTGTGTACAAGTAATGGTTCTGGACTTTATTTGAATTAGGATATTTTACTTTAATATCACGGTTTTTGTTTGGCAGCCATAGCTGCCAGTAATTGACCGTTTTTCTAAGGTGGTTGTTAAACCATTTTAAGGTGTTTGATCATAATTTATCATAATCTGTAGAATAACGGCATTTTTCAGCAGAACTCTTAGCATTGTCACTTTATTAAAAGTGTTTGATTGTTATAATTTAGGGAAAATCTATAAAATAACGGTATTTTTCTGCAATACTCTTAGCATTGTCACTTTATTAAAAGTGTTTGATTGTAATAATTTAGGAAAAATCTGTAAAATAAGGGTATTATTCTGCAGAACTCTTAGCATTGTCACTTTATCAAAAGTGTTTGATTGTTATAATTTAGGGAAAATCTATAAAATAACGGTGTATTTCTGCAGAACAAGTAGCATTGTCACTTTATTAAAAGTGTTAGATTGTAATAATTTTGCAAAAATCTGTAAAATAACGGTATTTTTCTGCAGACCATTTAATGAAAATTTCTGTAAAAGTAATGTTTCTGGACTTCATTTGAATTAGGATATTTTACTTTAATATTACGGTTTTTGTTTGGTAGCTGTAGCTGCCAGTCATTGACCGTTTTTTTGCAGGTTTTTTTTTTTACAGTGTGGGGTTAAATAAATGCCTCCAGATTAAGCCTACAATGTGTCTGGAGTTAGGAAAATGCTAATGTTATGATGTTTATGTGTCAAATGAAAATGAAATGAAAATAGTTATATGCTGATTCTTTAATACATTTTTTAAAATTTGTCTCAACTCTGTAAATTATTGAATAGCCTTAACTGCCTGCTGTTTCTCATCATTTGGGGCGACCACCTGTGGGGTAACCAATGATTGGCAATTCTGTACTAAATTCAAAATTTAATGTCTATCAGTTTTGGTTCAAATATTAATCATTGGTATAGCATGCATACGTGGATACTATCTGTACACATTTTAAATCAGTTTTATGAATTCTAGAGTAAAAATGTATATGTAACGGCTTTATGAGGGAGACACTGCCATTATAGATAAAATGTATTTAAAAATGGTTTACAAAAAATGAAAGGACACATGAGTCTATCTTTCTTAAACAGTTAATTTAATTATTGATACTTATTAAAATATAAGTTATGTTAAGGAAATCTATTAATTTTGAGATAAATTACGGTCGCCCCAAATGACTTTTTTAAGGTCGTTGCCCTATCAATTTAAGTTTAAAAAATGGAAAATGGCCAAATATATCTTTATTTTAAGTATTTTAAAAATGGGCCACTCAAAGGTCCTATCAGTCTTTGACCCAGCTACAGGTTGTCCTCATCTACTGCCAGGCATGGACTGGCCATCTGGCATACTGGGCAATGCCCGGTGGGCCGACGCACATTTATGGGCCGGGCTTTCATAATTTAATCCAAAAGTTTTAGTATAAATCATTTTTATCGACCGCGATGGCCCATTGGTTGATTTTCTTGAAGGACTTTGGGCTAATCCAATCTCTCTCAGCCCTCCTTTTTTTTTTTATAAGTGCACAATTTAGAGGAGGCGGCCAATTGGTCCGTCTTCAATATAGACAGTGAACTGAGCCAATCAGGATATAGTACGAAGGCGGCCCCACCCCTCCCTGCGCTGTCTCCTGTAACTTCTGCTAGTTTCAAAGTGTTGAGCGCGAGGACTGACAACATGGAGCAACCAAAGACAAAGAAATTGGGTGTGGAGAAGTTGCATGCTAAGAGAAGAATCTCACTGTAGATGCTGCAAAATATACTAAAATCACAGACATGTTCGCTGAAGGGGCTGCTGTAGCCTCCACATCCTCTGAGACAGCAAGTAACAGCAGGTTGAAGGTGAAGACAGCAGCAGCGGGCAGAAAAGGAGCAGCCAGAGATGATACTGACTGACAGGGACAGTGTAGTACAACCGGTAAGCAGGTAGTAACGTTAATACAGGGACTGTGAGGTGATGGAGGGAAGTTAGCTCCATAACATGAAGAGCTCTCAACGGGTCGGGCCGGCCCGACAAACCCGACCGGACCCGCGGGCCCTGGCCGAGTTAACGGGCTAACAATTCATGCGGGTGTGTATCGCTGTGTCGGGTTCGGACAGTAATTTTCAGGCCCGTTGAGAACTCTAATTACATGATAATGATGAGCAATGGTGATTGATTAGTATCGATATTAATTGGTGTTGCATACTTCTCAAAATCTGGCAGCCACGGCACCTTATTCTGATAAAACAGCAAACGGCCAATGCTGAGAAGTGTCGGATGAGCATTAAGTGTTTATTTTAGGCTCCATCATAGCATTTTAGATATTTAGGTTAAAGGTGTGTTGAAAGGCTGCATAGTAATTTGAATGTGTAACAACCCTCTATGCTGTGGTTAAACATGTTTTAAAAAACAGATTTTAAAACTGCTAAATGATTAGTAAAAGCTTTGCAATTTAAGCATTACTAAAGTAAGTGTTAAAAAAAAGTATAAAAGTATTGTTAGCAAAAGGTTTGCCCACATTGAACAAGAGTAGATCTGTCAAATGCTTTTAAGACAAGTTGCTTTGCATGAGTTCATAAAGCAGCCCTGTTTTTAGCCTGATATAACAATTTTATAGCTTTTTAAAGGGAGCACCTTTTAACCTGAAGAATTAGAATTGAGCTGCTATATCAGGGAAATTCAGAAAATACATATTAGAGATGATTTCAATAAAAAGGATAAAATAATCAATTGAACTACACAGAGCAGACAAAAGTGGTAGAGTTAACAATAGATGCTAAACTTCTGAGATCTAGGATGCCGATGATACATTATGCTTGAAATTGAATATATACCTTTAGTCAACTATGTGTTGAGTAAATTTACTTATTTGCGTTCCACAATGGTTATTTGATAGACTTCTAAAGTAATAATAAACTGTAGATTTCTAATAAGCCTAAAGGCAAAAAGTTATGGGGGTTTTTTTACGGTTGTGCTCCGCTAATTATGATGGGCCGGTCTAAGCCAAAAATGCCAGGGCCGGTTTTTTGTCCGAGTCCAGCCCTGTCTACTGCCCTCCAAAAGCCTCCTCCACCTTCCTGTCTGAGCTGTCTGAACTACTCACCTCCATCTGCTCCATGTCTGCATCTACACTTCTGCTTGGTGATTTCAACATTCATGTGGACTCCACCAGCTGCCCCTTTGCCTCTTAATTCCTGTCACTCCTGGACTGCTTCAACATCACACAGCATGTTAAAAGTCCAACCCATGTCAAAGGCCACACACTGGATCTGGTGTGCTTCACTGGCACAGCTCCCTCCCATCTACAGTGCCTGGACCTCGCTGTTTCTGACCACTATGCTGTCCTTTTCACTGTTCCTGTTCCTGGAACATCAAGACAGTAAACACTCTGGCCCTGACCAATATCCTGGAAACCCACCTGGCCTCTGATCCCCTTGACACCTCACTGGATGGGCTAGTGGCCCACTATAATGCTGCTATCTTCTGGGGTCTTGACTCCCTTGCCCCTCTTAAAACCCGGACTGTCTCCTTTACCGATTCTGCCCCCTGGTTCACCATTGAACTCCATACTCTAAAGACTACTGGTTGCCGCCTGGAGAGGCTCTATAAAAGATCTGGCCTCACCGTCCACCATGAAGCCTACAAAGACCACGTTAGGTCTTATAATGAAGCTCTCTCCAGGGCCAAAACAAACTACTACACCACCCTCATTGGAGACCAGCAAAATAACCCCAGAATGTTTTTCTCCACCATTAACCGACTCCTTAGCCCTCTTGATGTTCCCCAGTTTTCCGGTGCCCCTGACCTCTGTTTCAGGTTTCTGGAATTCTTCCAGGAAAAGTGGCTACCATTCACCAGCAACTCCTGGCATCTGACGCCACCCTACCATATGCACCTGAGACACGGACAACTGATCCTCCCACTGTTCACCTGCCTGTGGACTCTATTTCTGTTGCTAAGTTGGTCTCCCAGGCAAAAGCCTCCACCTGCTCTTTGGACCCTATGCCAACAACTCTGGTGAAGTCTATAGCACAGAAACTGCCCTCATCAAGATTACCAACGAGCTGCTCATCGCTGCAGATTCTGGCCACATCAGTATTCTGATCCTCCTGGACCTCTCTGCAGCCTTTGACACAATTTCCCACACCATCCTCCTTACACGCCTATCTGACTACCTTGGCCTTACCAGTACAGCACTCTCCTGGTTCCGGTCCTATTTAACAAACAGGAAACAGTTTATCACCATCGGAGACTCTAGTTCCACCCCAGCTCCAGTCAACCAGGGCCTGCCTCAAGGCTCTATGCTTGGACCCCTCCTCTTCACCATCTACATGCTCCTCCTTGGTCAGATAATTCGCAAACATGGTCTCAACTTCCATTCCTATGGATGGATGGTTTGGTGATATCTCTGCACCAAACCATCCATCCAGCTACGCCCACAGTCACTTGTCAACTGCCTGCATGATATAAAACTCTGGATGACATCAAATCTACTCAAACTAAACAGCAATAAAACAGAGCTCATGGTTGTGGCCTCCAAGGAGCTGCTCCAGAAGGTTGGAGATCTTCTCCTGGACATTGTCGACTCCTCTATCTCCCCATCCATGGAAGTCTGCAACCTGGTTGTCATCCTTGATTCCACGCTATCTTTTCAATCACAGATAAAATCCATCACAAAATCAGCTTTTTATCATCTTAAAAATATCTCAAGACTCCGGCCCTCCCTCTCTGAACCTGGGTTAGTGACAGCTGTGTGACAGCCCCCACTCTCTGGAACACTTTCCTAGCTGAAATCCACAAACTGACTTCTCTGGAAACCCATCTTTTTAATAAGGCCTATCAGCTCTAGATCCAGCCCCATCAAGTCAATCAACTTTTCTATTTCTTTATCTTATATGTATTTTTTGTTTATCCATTTATTCTTTCTTTTGTTTGTTCCACTGTGTTAAGTGTCCTTGGGTACCCTGAAAGGCGCTATATAAATTAAATTCATTATTATTATTATTATTATTATTATTATTATTATTATTATTATTATTATTATGTCACATCTTGTTCTTTGCACTTGTGGATCAGGGATATATTAGAATTTGCAGAGATTTTGTCAGACTAACTATTAAACTACTATTAGCCTTATTATTATTGAATGGTCTGCTTTTACTTTGTAACTTTATTGATAATTTAGGTCAAAATGGAAATGTGGGTATTGCAACTTTTCATTTTTATGCTGATGATACAGCAATATATTGTGCTGCTTCCTTAATTACATAGGTTTTTGCTAAACTGCCTTTCTCAAATGCCAAGTAGAAGCCTGAGCAAAATATGGCTATTTTACCACTCAGGGAAATGTGGCAGAAGTTGTCTCCAGTTTAAATATGTCAGTATTTGGCTTTGATGACTGCCTCTCAAACATCAAATTGATAATCTGAGATAAAAATTAAGCTTAAGGAATAAACCCTGCTTCTCTTTTCATGCCAGTGGGAGGCTTCATTGCTATTTGTTTACTGGTTTGTTACCATGATTTGTTGTATATGAATGCATCTGCCATTCCTTGCACATGTTAAATTGGTTACCAACAGAATGTTTCTGTCTCTTCATAATAATAGAATATACCTGTAAATGTGGTAAAAAAAAAAAAAAAAGTCACTTGAAAAAAAATGCTGTAAGAGACCAGTGGCCTTCAGTCGGCGGCCCGGTCGACACCTGCCAGTGGCCTTCAGTCGGCGGCCCGGTCGACACCTGCCAGTGGCCTTCAGTCGGCGGCCCGGTTGACACCTGCCAGTGCCAGTCGGCGGACCCGATGGCGCCTGTTCCTGCCAGCGACCTTCAGTCGGCGGACCCGATGGCGCCTGTTCCTGCCAGCGACCTTCAGTCGGCGGACCCGATGGCGCCTGTCCCCGCACCTCGGTCGGAGGACCGGCCAAGGCCCATGCCAAGTCCTGTCCCAGCTCCTCGGTCGGAGGACCGGCCGAGGCCCGTCCCTGCTCTTCGGTCGGAGGACCGGCCGAGGCCCATGCCAAGTCCTGTCCCTGCTCCTCGGTCGGAGGACCGGCCGAGGCCCATGCCAAGTCCTGCCCCAGCGCCTCGGTCGGAGGACCGGCCGAGGCCCGTCCCTGCTCCTCGGTCGCAGCGACCCTTTATTGGCTCACAGGCCACCAGCTCCCTGCGAACCTCTGTTGGTGGTCCGGCCAAGGCCCAGGAGGGTTTCCCAGTCAGCGATCCGGCCTCAAGAGGGCTTCAGCCTTCGCCTCCGCCGCCGGCCTCCAGTGGGTCCCAGCCCACGTCTTCGCCGCCGGCCTCCAGTGGGTCCCAGCCCACGTCTTCGCCGCCGGCCTCCAGTGGGTCCCTGCCCACACCTTCGCCTTCGCCGCCGGCCTCCAGTGGGTGCCAGCCCACACCTTCGCCTTCGCCGCCGGCCTCCAGTGGGTGCCAGCCCACGCCTTCGCCTTCGCCGACGGCCTCCAGTGGGTGCCAGCCCACGCCTTCGTCGCCGGCCTCCAGAGCGCCTTCGCCTTCGTCGCCGGCCTCCAGAGCGCCTACGCCTTCGCCTTCGTCGCCGGCCTCCAGAGCGCCTACGCCTTCACCTTCGTCGCCGGCCTCCAGAGCGCCTAAGCCCACGTCTTCGCCGCCGGCCTCCAGTGGGTCCCAGCCCATACCTTCGCCTTCGCCTCCGGCCTCCAGTGGGTGCCAGCCCACACCTTCGCCTTCGCCGCCGGCCTCCAGTGGGTGCCAGCCCACGCCTTCACCTTCGCCGCCGGCCTCCAGTGGGTGCCAGCCCATGCCTTCGTCGCCGGCCTCCAGAGCGCCTACGCCTTCGCCTTCGTCGCCGGCCTCCAGAGCGCCTACGCCTTCGCCTTCGTCGCTGGCCTCCAGAGCGCCTAAGCCTTCGTCTTCGTCGCCGGCCTCCAGAACGCCTACGTCTTCGTCTTCGTCCCCGGCCTCTAGTGTGTCCCAGTCCACGTCCCCGACCTCTAGGGGGCCCCAGCCCACGCCCCCGGCCTCCAGTGGGCTCCAGTCCTCGCCTCCACTCTCCTGTTTTGGACCTTGGCCCTCCTCCTGACCCCCCCTCCACCCTCCCAGCTTCACTTGGACTTAAGTTTTGAGGGACATCTGGGAGCTGTCCCTTGAGGGGGGGTACTGTCATGACTGTAGATTCTTGGTTGTTGTGTCTGGTTTTGTCTTGTAGTTTCTTGTATTTGATTTCTGTCTATGTATCTTGTCTTGTGTCTTGTTTTTCCCATGCCCTCATGTGTCCTTTAAGTTCTCCTGTGTTTTTTCCTATGTTCCCTCTGGCTCCCTCTGTCCATTGCCCTGGTCCCTTCATGTTCTCATGTGCTCCTCCCCTTCGTTATCTCACCTGTTGGTCCACCTCACCTGTTCCTCGTCTTGTCATCAGTGTTTGTGTATTTAGTCTCTGTGTTCCCTTCACTCCTTGTCTGGTCATTGTTCTTGTCAGCGTCTGTCTTTGTCCATGCTCCCGTCCATGTGCCTGCTTCTGTCTGATCCTTGTTCCCCACGGTATGTGTTTCCGATTTGAGTTTTGCATTTTGCCTTTTGATTTGAACTTTGCTTTTGATTTGAACTTTGTCTTGCTGTTTTTGGTTGCTACTTTGCCCTGCTTTAATTTGCTACTTTGCCTCTCGCCCCCCGTTTTGCCTGCTTCTGTTCTTGTGTTCAGCTTTTAAATAAAGCTCGCCTTTTGTTTACCCATATCCTTGCCTCTCGTCTGTAACTGCATTTGGGTCCACCTTCCCCTTTTCCATAGTCTTCCCTTTTACCCCAGCCTGACACAGATGAGTCGAACCAAATGCACAAGGCACTATATTAATACAAAAGCCAAAACACAATCACAAAAGTCACAACCTGAATGCAAAAGCCACAGCAAAAATACAAAAGTCACAACATGAATGCAAAAGTGACAAGATTACAACAGAAGTGAGCAACAGTAGTAATATTAATTCACTAAATGCTTTTGATAAGAGTCACTTGACAGAAATGAAACAGTCAGCAGTTATTTTCAATCTATGCCTCAGCAAATGATATTTAACTCTTCACCATGGTAACCAGAGACCCTTTTTTTTAAAGGCTCTGAATATATTTCTGTAGCCTTAATTGAAGGATAATCTGCACTTAATTTTACACATATATCCAGCTGTGTATATTTTCAGCATATTAACAATACCTAATCTTTGATCTGCTCCCAGTCTTCATGTTAGTGACAGATTTTCTCCAGTCCAGCTTCATAACAGCCTAACATTAATAGCAGTGTAGATAAATATTAACAAGGCTGCTCATTTGCGACAACAACATAGCGATGTAGACCACCATGTCAACATCGGAAGTGAATGAGCTCATTCACTTCTGCTATTGCTCACTTCCATTGTGATGTTGTGGCTTTGGTATTTGTGTTGTGACATTGTCATTGGTATTGTGACTCTTCTAGGGCTGCCCCCAGAAAGCTGGTGAGCCAGTCAGCCAAACACTGATTTTGTTAGTCAGACTTTATTACAAAAACAGCATAACACATAGAAGCTTATAAAAATACACAGGGATAATTGTTATTGTCATTATCAGGGAAATCATAAATATACTTATATATTGCCGCATTAGTTAAAAGAATTAAATAAAATCCGACTGACAATTTCCAGCTTGAGAGGGTTAAAGGCCAACACCATCGAGACATGTGAGTGTCTGGTTTCATCATGTTGACTCTCGACATGCAGCACTCCAGGTACCAGTGCACAGTGGGATACTTGGTTTGGACTCAACTCGTCTTACTTAATACTTTCTTTTCATTCAATTCTCATATATTTCTATTTGAAGGGCTGCCTAGCGCAAAGTCTCGATACAGTCACAACATTTAATCTGGCTTAACTGGAAAATTCTCTTCAATGAGGATGAATTCTAAAATACAAATACAGGCTGTGACTAGCACTGAACAATCATTTCAGCATCAACATCACAATCAGTGGCGTCTCTATGCTGTTTTATTCAGGGCTAAAGCCCCGGATGTTTTTTAATTAGCCCTGAATATACATTTTCAAAAAAAAAATATATATATATATATATATTTTTTTTTTTAGATCACATCCTCAAAGATTATCTTATGTTGTTGCTTCAATAAAACAATGTTTTCGAACAGGTTTGAGGAACAATTAATTGTTATTTAAAAAAAAAAAAATCCACTACTACAGCATTAGCACACAAGTGCCAAGTTAACACCTCCAGGTCGCACGTCATTCACCCAAGAGCTTCAGCGGTCAGGCGCGAATTGGCTTGACAACAACAAGTGTCACAAGATGTCACAACAAAGAAAGATTTCCATATTTTGTCCCCCAAAGGTGATCAGCAGTCAAAGAGGTAATGGGAATAGGGATTATGGAAAACTGTATAATTTCGAAATGAGTGTTGCAGCTGGAGCTAGAGGGGAGTAGCTAACGTTAGCTAGCTAGCTGGCTGATATTACACGGAAAAAACGATCTATTATTATTAGCATCTGTCTGTAAATGCAATTGTAGTGTGTGAGAATTGTGCTCCTAAAAATAATTAAGCTTGGGCTTCTTCTAGAGGGGAAAGTAGCTAACATTAACGTTAGGCTATAATGTTAAACCATCTTGTTTACATTTCTTTTTCATGCATGATAGCTAGCAGACAGGGATCCTGCACAGCCCGCCTCTTCTACTGTAATGTGTTACATGGAAAAACAATGTGTTGTTACCTAGCTAGTTAATGTCAGTGGCTACTTACATGGGTGCAAACTAAATTCAAAATGGGTCATTCGTTTGATGATCTGTGATTATGGGATTGCATCGTTGTCACCTTTTTCACCGGTGATAGGTTTGCAGTGCACCCCTGTACTTAGCCAAGCATTCGCCTGTGAATGCAAGTGTAGTGTGAATTGTGTGTTCTTAAAATAATTTAACACACTTCTTCTCAGATGATGATAATCAAGATGGTACTGCTGCTGCTAGTGGTACTGCTGCTTTCACCAGACAGACAAGCGCAAGGGATGGTGGAAGAGGTAGTTAGCTTGTTGTTTCTTAAAATCAGTGTGTGATTATTTTAGGACATGAAATAATACAAAAAAAAGTTTTTAACGTTTCACCATAGTTTCAAGGTGTGTCTCCACCATTAGGTGGTAGCATTAGGACAGGTTAACATGTTGTTCCCCAAAGTTGGTTGGGTTTAAATGAAGCTCGACAGATGGGCAAAATAGAGGAAAATATTGGCGATTATGCAGGAAAATAAAATATTCTCTTTTTTATGCTACACTAGAGTGGCGTAACTGGTCCAGTGTTTGGACATGTGAAAATGCCATAAGTTAGTGGCAACCTTGCCCATAATTATTTGTATTAATAGCAATGGGATACCATTATTGACTATAAGTATACATTCATAAGTAAGTTATAAAATATTATGTTTACATTTTTATGTAAGTATGATAGCAGATAGGGATGTGTTCAGGGATCTTGCAGCAGACCAAAGGGAGGACAATGAAAGAGCAGGTACCTGTAGGCTACATGGAGAATGTCTCTATGTCTAAAAATGTTTCATTAACTGACCTGCTATGGGCTAAGCCCCGGATATGTCAGAAACCTAGGAACGCCTCTGATCACAATGTGCATGTGCGCAGTCACATCACTGGAGTTGTGTCAAGGAAGGCAAATTGTACATGTCACAGAACATATTTGCCGCTTTATACAAAGGAAAACTTGCATGCTATACTCAAACTCCCATGACTAATCTACAATAGAAGTCTCTTTGATCACATAATTTACTCTGATTTAAGGGTTCTTGGATACACCGAAATGTGTTACTTGTGAGTAACATGTAGGCTCTGGATGCACAGCAACCCACTCTTGATTAATTTATCAAACAAAGCAGGGCCTACAATGAATGCACTCCTCTACAAACCATTTTCTCTAAAAATGGTGGACAGAGGCACAGGGATAACAACCCTTGGTTTCTAAAGAGCCAGAATAAATGATGCATTTACTTGTGCGGGCTTGATAGCCGGTTTATGTTTGATTTCTGTTGTAAAGTTTGTGATTTTTGTCTATCGGGGAAGCTAGTTTTTGGAGCTAGCCTCAAGTGTCCATTTGAGGAACTGCAGTTTGTGGTACTATTTGTCAGCCCTGGAGGTTGCCGCAGGCAACAAACTCACTTTAATTGTTTTAGAATGACCAATGATTTCCAAATATCAAATCATCAAATTATCTGGTGGAAATTCCTATATCTTGTTTATATGGCAATATCATGCTGCTCTAATGTGCACACAAAGTCGGAAAAATACATTGTCATTAAGCTAATTGTTCTCTGACATGATGATAACGTCAGCCAGAAGGCATTAGCTAACTAACAAGTAAATTTGAAACTAGAATTAAAAGCACACTCAAATAGTCACAAAATCAACAACAATAAAAAATTTAAATTGAAGTCTGAAAGTTCTCATCCTAATCAATTAGGGATGTAATGGTTACCGGTGTCATGGCAAACCATGGTAAAATTCCCAACGGTGAAGGTTACCGTTTAAGTTTTAATTACCATGGTAACCGCCGCAGTCGGTAACCACGGTGTGGAAAACTCGAGGCGCATGCGCAGCATGCAACGTGTGCTTGATATGTAGTGAAGAAGACATGGCGGAGGAAGGACATGATAGTAGCGGCCCTCACGGCATTTTTCCGCCTTCAAAGAGAACCAAATCTGCAGTCTGGGCGTATTTTGGTTATTATAAGAATGCTCAGGGACAGCTGGTCAAGGATGGCAGCCCTATCTGCAGGAGCTTCGAGAACAAAGTTGTTGCGAGGGGCGGCAACACCTCCAGTTTACTTATGTAGCCGCCAGAGGAGGGCAGGGTTATAAATTAGGACAGGCAGATTTAAGGATGCCCTAATCAGGCAGATGGGTTGCTGTCTGTCTGGAGTCTCACCAGCTAATTTGCTGCAGGCTGGTGAGGAGCATTGTGAGGGCACTGCCGATTCTGTTAGGAGCTGTTCCGGGAGGTATGTTTATCTCTATGAATAAAAAGAGTGTCCACTGTTCACTCAGCAGGTTGTGTGTATGTGTGCATATGTTAATGCTGACCATGTTGCATGTTTGTTGCCACTAAAACTGTTGCAGGAGGGAAGCGAGCCAACGAGTGTCGGGCAGATCAGTGTGTGCACCCTGTGACAGTCGTATGGTATGTGTTGCTTGCATTGTAGTTTGTGTTTTAATATTATAAGATGTTTTATAGCTTGTATGTTGCACTGCTGGCTTGCTATATGTTGTTGGTGAATAGTATTTGTTTTGTATTGTAGGTGCATGAGGAGCAGCGGTGTATGGCCTGACTGCTGTTCCTTTTCCTCTTCCTATTTGTTTTTTTGGTTGATGTGTTCAGTTGAGCAGCTATCGCTGAGCGGAATTGTGCTCCTTTGTATGGCCTTGTGATAAGATAACACAGAGCGGAGCTGTTCAGCTGAGCCGTCATTTATTTTGTTTGTTTTGTTTGTTTTGACCACTCTTCCATCTATTGACCAAGTTAAGCAGTCAGCTTTAAGTCTCCAAGGGTACTCAGCCTGCCTTAAACCGAGGGGCTTAGAGGTTTGCTGTGTACACCGGCAGGAGTCGTATTTTGAGTGTGTGCAGTGGTTATGGTTGCTCTGTAGAGGTGCCGTGTTATAGTTACTGCCAGGTGCATGTGTAACATTATTAATCACTGTTTTGTTTATCCCCTCTCTCGCCAGCAGTAAGCCAGAGGGAGCCAGGCCGGCTGTGAACCTGATCTTTAGGGGAGATGTTTTAGTCATTGTTGCTCGCAACAATTCTTTTACATGTGCCAATAAATAAATAAATAGATTTGAGCCTAACTTTGTATGAATAAAGAAACAAGTGTTGTTTTAAACTTTATACTGGAGTTCTGCCTCATTTTCCGAACTGAGGGTAACACTTACTTTAACTTTACGACCATCACCCGCAACTGTTCATCGAATGCAAGGTAAGCTAACCTTAAGCTCGGTTGCATGATGTATGTGCATGTCGAGTTTTCTCTGTCTAATTTGCTGTTGTCACTAATGTAAACTGACCAGATAGTGGTATAACGGAACAAAGTTGATCCGTGATTTGGCATGTTATCTGAACCGCTTATTAACTGTAGATTTCAGACCCTAATGACAGAAAAAAACATCAAGGACGTTCACGTCGCCTGGATTGGCGTCACCGGGGCCCCACCCTGGAGCCAGGATTGGGGTTGGGGCTCGCAGGCGAGCGCCTGGTGGCCGGGTCTTTGCCCAAACGAGGAACGTGGGCCCGCCCTCCCGTGGGCTCACCACTCGCGGGAGGGTTCAGAAGGGGCCGGTGCAGTGGGATATGGGTGGCAGTCGTGGGCGGGGGCCCCGGCGACCCAATCCCTGGATGGTGACTCTAGCCATGGGGACATGGAATGTCACCTCGCTGGGGGGGAAAGAACCTGAGCTGGTGCGGGAGGTTGAGCGGTACCGGCTAGAAATAGTCGGGCTCACCTCCACGCACAGTCTGGGCTCTGGAACCCAACTCCTTGAGAGAGGCTGGACTCTCTTCTACTCTGGAGTTGCCCGCGGTGAGAGGCGGCGAGCTGGTGTGGGCTTGCTTATAGCCCCCTCAGCTCAGCCGCCATGTGTTGGAGTTTTCCCCAGTGAACGAGAGGGTCGCTTCCCTGCGCCTTCGGGTCAGGGATAGGACTCTCACCGTTGTCTCGGCTTATGGGCCGAACAGCGGTGCAGAGTACCCGGCCTTCCTGGAGTCCCTGGGAGGGGTACTGGAGAGTGCTCCAACCGGGGACTCCGTCGTTCTACTGGGGGACTTCAACGCCCACGTGGGCAGCGACAGTGTTACCTGGAGGGGTGTGATTGGGAGGAACGGCCTCCCCGATCTGAACCCGAGTGGTGTTTTGTTACTGGACTTCTGTGCTAGTCACAGTTTGTCCATAACGAACACCATGTTCAAGCATAAGGGTGTCCATATGTTCATGTGGCACAGGACACCCTAGGCCGGAGGTCAATGATCGACTTTGTGGCCGTGTCATCTGACCTCTGGCCGTATGTCTTGGACACTCGGGTGAAGAGAGGGGCTGAGCTGTCAACTGATCACCACCTGGTGGTGAGTTGGATCCGCTGGCGGGGGAGGAAGCTGGACAGACCTGGCAGACCCAAACGTATTGTGAGGGTCTGCTGGGAACGTCTGGCGGAACCCTCTGCCAGGGAGATCTTTAACTCCCACCTCCGGGAGAGCTTCGACCAGATCCCGAGGGAGGCTGGGGACATTGAGTCCGAATGGACCATGTTCTCCACTTCCATTGTTGACGTGGCTGTCCGGAGCTGTGGCCGTAAGGTCTCCAGTGCCTGTCGCGGCGGCAATCCCCGAACCCGGTGGTGGACCCCGGAAGTAAGGGTTGCTGTCAAGCTGAAGAAGGAGTCCTACCGAGCCTGGCTGGCCTGGGGGACTCCTGAGGCAGCTGACGGGTACCGGCAGGCCAAGCGTGCGGCAGCACGGGCAGTCGCGGAAGCAAAAACTCGGTTCTGGGAAGAGTTCGGGGAGGCCATGGAGGAGGACTACCGGTCGGCCTCGAAGAAATTCTGGTAAACCATCCGGCACCTCAGGAGGGGGAAGCAGACCTCTACCAACACTGTTTACAGTGGAGGTGGGGAGCTGTTGACCTCAACTGGGGACATCGTCGGGCGGTGGAAGGAATACTTCGATGATCTCCTCAACCCGACTGACACACCTTCCATAGAGGAAGCAGAGGTTGGGCGACTCAGAGGTTGACCCATCCATCACCCAAGCCGAAGTCACTGAGGTAGTCCGGAAGCTCCTGAGTGGCAAAGCACCGGGGGTGGATGAGATCCGCCCTGAGTACCTCAAGTCTCTGGATGTTGTGGGGCTGTCTTGGCTGACACGTCTCTGCAGCATCGCGTGGCAGTCGGGGACAGTGCCTCTGGACTGGCAGACCGGGGTGGTGTTCCCCCTATTTAAAAAGGGGGACCGGAGGGTGTGTTCCAACTATCGGGGGATCACACTCCTCAGCCTCCCTGGGAAAGTCTATTCCAGGGTACTGGAGAGGAGAATTCGGCCGATAGTCGAACCTCGGATCCAGGAGGAACAATGCGGTTTTCGTCCTGGCCGTGGAACACTGGACCAGCTCTATACCCTCCGCAGGGTGCTCCAGGGTTCATGGGAGTTTGCCCAACCAGTCCACATGTGTTTTGTGGACTTGGAGAAAGCATTCGACCGTGTCCCTCGTGGCATTCTGTGGGAGGTGCTTCGGGAGTATGGGGTCGGAGGCCCTCTGTTAAGGGCTGTACGGTCCTTGTACGACCAGAGCAGGCGCTTGGTTAGCATTGCCGGCAGTAAGTCAGACCTGTTCCCAGTGCATGTTGGACTCCGGCAGGGCTGCCCTTTGTCACCGGTTCTGTTCATTATTTTTATGGACAGAATTTCTAGGCGCAGCCACGGGCCGGAGGGGATCTGGTTCGGGAGCCACTGGATCTCATCTCTGCTTTTTGCGGATGATGTGGTCTTGTTGGCTCCTTCGAGCCAGGACCTTCAGCATGTCCTGGGGCGGGATGAGAATCAGCACCTCCAAATCCGAGGCCATGGTTCTCGACCGGAAAAAGGTGGCTTGCTCCCTCCAGGTTGGGGGAGAGTTCCTGCCTCAAGTGGAGGAGTTTAAGTATCTTGGGGTCTTGTTCACGAGTGAGGGAAGGATGGAGCGTGAGATTGACAGGCGGATCGGTGCAGCGGCCGCAGTAATGCGGTCGTTTTATCGGTCTGTCGTGGTGAAGAGAGAGCTGAGCCGAAAGGCGAAGTTCTCGATTTACCAGTCAATCTACGTTCCTACCCTCACCTATGGCCATGAACTTTGGGTCATGACCGAAAGAATAAGATCCCGGATACAAGCGGCCAAAATGAGTTTCCTCCGCAGGGTGGCAGGGCGCTCCCTTAGAGATAGGGTGAAGAGCTCTGTCACCCGGGAGGAGCTCGGAGTAGAGCCGCTGCTCCTCCACATCGAGAGGAGCCAGCTGAGGTGGCTTGGGCATCTGTTTCGGATGCCCCCGGGACGCCTGCCTCTGGAGGTGTTCCTGGCATGTCCCGCCGGGAGGAGACCCCGAGGAAGACCCAGGACACGCTGGTGTGACTATGTCACTCAGCTGGCCTGGGAACGCCTTGGGATCCTCCCGGAAGAGCTGGAGGCAGTGTCCGGGGAGAGGGAAGTCTGGGTGTCCCTGCTCAGGCAACTGCCCCCGCGACCCGGCCTCGGATAAGCGGACTAAAATGGATGGATGGATGGATGGAGATTTCACTTTTTAAAGTCGACCTAATAATTCCCCAAATATTGATGCAGAGTTGCAATGAGTAGGATTTGACACACACACATACTGGGCGGACTGAGTTAGCGAACACAAACTGACTGAGATGACTGACTTTCATCTCAGCTCCGTTCACTGGAGCAGCGTCTACCTGTGGCTCAGCAGCCATCTGACCAATCAGACTGACCGAGTCCATCGACAACAAACGAGCAGGCAGACAGAGAGACAGACAGACAATATATAAGTAATATCAGAAATATATAATAGCCTACTTGTGGATTACTTGTAGAATAGACTGTATATAAATAATAATATAAAATGGTGAATATAACAAATGTCTAGATAGTAAGAGCCAAAATAGAGTATTCATAATTCATTTAACAACAATAATCCTTTTTGTTTAGATCTAAAAAAAATTATCCAACCTGTTCCTCACAAAAGTAATATGATCTAAATTGTGAGTTTTGTGATCTGTTGGTTGCACCCTTAATATTAACGGTCTATACAGATAGATACGGTCTATCCTGTATCTGCTTGGGTGCAGACGCTTTTCTGCTTGCTCTCGCTTCTGCTTGCTATTTTTTCCACTGTTATTATTTTTCTTCACTGAAAGATTACAGGCAGCAACTCCTGGATATTTACAAACCACTGGGACAACAATTAACTGGCTGCTGCTGCCTTATTTCACTTTTTTAAATTTTTTCTTCCGAACTCCGCACTTTCAGAACGAGGCCTTCGAAGTAGCACAAGCCTATTAGCAGCTAAAGCCTATTAGCAGCTAAAGCTAACTAGCACCAAAATGCCTCTTGTTAACCTGAACCTTCAGAGCATCCTACAGAAAATTGCTGAGCTGGAAACCAAGATCCACCGGATAGAAGTAAATGTGGAAGTGAATGGACTATCTGGGAACGAAACTACTCTCCCATGGAATCAAAACAGCAGACAAGAGCCTGCTAACACACGGCTAATTAGCCCCGACAATGACTCGACAAAACAGGAGTTCAGGGGACTGGATAAAAAGCCCAGGAACAATCATCCCTGCTGGAATACTCTTGGAGCAAAGCCTAAAGTTAAATCATTTTTGGGAGAACGAGTAACAGGCAGAGCCCAGCGTCCTGAGATCTGTGATGCAACTGGTTGGCCTGCACTTTCCTCTGAAAAGAGTGCCTCCTCAACGCCCGTACCAAAGCGGAAACAACCGTGGACAATGGTGAAAACAAAAAGTAAGAGCGTACCTACGCAAATAACAAAAATACAACTGGAGAACAGATTTGCTCCACTTTATCAAGACCGTGCAAGCTCTCCGTCAATGAACAAGGAGAGTTATGAGACCAAATTCAAAAGTAAAAGACCACAGAAAGAGCTAATGACTGGACCACAAACACTGATTGTGGGTGATGTTGCTGTGAAGGAGGTAAACAGCTTTTGCAGCAAGAAGAACACCAAAGTACTCTGTTTTACCAACGATATGGTCTCTGACGTCTCAGAAAAAATTCTGGACATTGTCGCTGAACATCCAACAGTGAAATCTCTCATCTTACACACAGGGGCCTGTGATGTTGTGAAACAACAATCTGAGGTATTGAAACAAGACTTCACTGATCTGTTGAACAAAGTCAGATCTCTCGATACTGTGGTGTTTGTCAGTGGCCCTCTACCAACTGTCCGTAGAGGTGATGAGAGATTCAGCAGGTTGTTGATGTTGAACAGATGGCTCAAAGCTACATGTGCCGCTCAATCGGTGAACTTTATTGACAATTTTAACATTTTCTGGGAACGCAGACACCTCTTTAAGGCAGATGGATTCTGCCTTAACAAGTCAGGAGTAAGGTTGTTAACCTCCAACATATTCTACTCTGTGCACCACACACCAGTTCCTCCCTTCAAGGACACCAGGCAAAACAAACTAAAACAACTGATAAGACAGCCCTTGGAAGGAGAAATACTTGTGCCTGAGATAAGCTTCGAACAGACAAGTCAGCTGTGCCAGGAGGAGGAGTCCTTGCTGCCATCTTCGCTCCGCAAGGAGGAGTCCCCCACAGTCGCAACAAGAGGGAACATCCACTCTCCACCAACCCCAACCAACTCTCCGCCCTCTCCAGCCAGCCTCAGCCTCAGCCTCTCCCCCTCTTCCCCCCTCCTCGATTTCACGGATGAGATGAAAAAGCTGGTCAATGTTGGACTCAGACTCACACCCCGCCCAAATCTGCCACGCTTGAAACCACCATCGCCAAAACGTCATCGTGCCCCTCCGCCCCCTCTGAATAATCTTTGGCCTCTACAGTCTGAAAACAGCGAAGTACATCCTGTCCATGCTGACAGTACAATTAACGCTTACTGATATGTACCGGGTCCGGGCTATGAAGTTGATATCACTACTGTTTTCCCCCGAGAAAAGCCAGGGCCCCCTGGAGTTCAGGCTGCCTCCTCAATTCCTGTGCTTACAGGTAATAGAAAAAATGGGAATTTGTTGAGAAACAGGAAATGCGGGACTAAATCTGCCAATCCATTCAATTTAGCTCCCATTCCTCGTCAGCCACTAACTGTCGCAAAAAACTGCACAGTTGGTTTTGATACTGTAACTGTAGCTCTATTAAACATCAGATCTCTAGCAGGAAAATCTTTTTTAATACATGACTTTATCATCAAACACAATCTTACTTTTATGTTTTTAACTGAAACTTGGTTAGACCAGGATAACAGTGCAGCTGTTCACATTGAATCAAGTCCTCCAAATTTCTCTTTCATAAGTGAAACTAGAATGCATAAAAAAGGAGGAGGTGTTAGTATTTTGTTTAATGAGTTACTCAAATGCAAGCAGATGTTTTATGGAAGTTTTACTTCTTTTGAATATGTTGCTCTTCAGGTAAACTCATCTTCTCGAGCTATATTTCTAAACATCTACAGGCCACCTAAATACTGCACATATTTCTTTGATGACCTTGTTGAGTTACTATCTCTTATCTGCACTGACTTTGATTGTGTGTTAATTGTTGGTGACTTTAACATCCATGTCGACAAGCCTGAGGACAGATGGACTAAAGAACTGTGCTGTGTCCTTGATAACTTTGGACTCACTCAGCATGTGACACAACCCACACACAACAGGGGCCACATCCTGGACTTAGTTATCTCAAAGGGTCTGAACATTTCTAAGGTTCTGGTATCTGATGTCGCTCTCTCCGACCATTACTGTGTTTTCTTTGAGAGTGATACATCAGTGCACACAAATGTTCAAACTCAGGTTGTCTCAAAGCGATACATCACTGAAAACACTGGTGACATATTCATTGATGCTTTCTCTTCCACACCACCCCTCTCTAGGTTCTCTGTCAATGACCTTGTACTTCATTTCAATTCCAAAATTACAAATGTCATGAATGCCATTGCACCCACTAAAGTGAAGGTGGTCTCTGGTAAGAAAAAATCTCCTTGGAGAAACGCCACGCTTGTCAAGATGGAAAAAAGGGAATGTCGAAAAGCTGAGCGCAGGTGGCGAAAAACAAATCTCCAGGTTCATTTTGACATTTATAAAGAGAGACTTTACATTTTTAATTTAGAATTAAAAAAGTCAAGGCAGTCCTTCTTCTCAGACATTATCACCAAGAACAAAAATAATGCTCGTGCCTTGTTTGCTACTGTCGACAGGTTAACAAACCCTCCTGTGCCAGTAGCAGCTGAACATCTGTCTACCAGGGCCTGTAATGAATTTGCATCATTCTTCACTGCCAAAATTCAGAACATTAGACAAGCGGTCATTGCCACTCTACCAGGTACTGGAGGTGTGTTGTCGTTTTGTCCACCTAAACCCAACTCTAATACCCTGACACAATTTGATCCAATTAATGACAAAAACCTTCAAGACATTATACAGCATTTGAAGTCTTCCTCCTGCAGCCTGGATATTTTACCAGCAGGGTTCTTCAAAAAAGTTTCAGACTGCATGATTCCAGACCTGCTACAGATTGTTAACACATCTCTTCTCTCAGGTGTCTTCCCCCAAGCCATTAAGACAGCAGTCATTAAACCACTCCTGAAGAAGAGAACTCTAGACACATTAGTAATGAATAACTATAGGCCCATTTCAAACCTCCTAATTTTAAGTAAAATAATTGAAAAAGCTGTCTTTCAACAGCTGAACAATTACTTAATAATAAATGGCTGTTTTGATGCTTTCCAATCAGGATTTCGACCACATCACAGCACTGAGACGGCCCTCGTTAAGGTTTTCAACAACATTCATTCAAACACAGACAGCGGAAAAATCTCAGTCTTAGTATTACTGGATCTCAGTGCTGCGTTTGACACAGTCGACCATAATATACTACTGGACCGACTGGAAAACTGGGTTTGACTCTCTGGTACAACACTAAAGTGGTTTAAATCTTATCTAAATGAGAGAGATTACTTTGTGTCTATTGGTGACTACACATCTGAACGGATGAAAATGACAAGCGGAGTACCCCAGGGCTCCATTCTGGGGCCTCTACTATTCAACATTTACATGCTCCCTCTAGCTCAAATAATGGAAAACAATGAAATTTGCTACCATAGTTATGCAGATGACACACAAATTTACATAACCATATCACCAGGGGACTATAATCCCATACATACCCTGAGTAGATGCATTGAACAAATCAATGATTGGATGTGTCAGAGTTTTCTTCAGTTAAACAAAGATAAGACTGAAATAATTGTTTTTGGATCCAAGGAAGAACGACTTAAAGTCTCTGCTCAGCTTCAGTCTGTAATGTTGAAAACTACAGACCAAGTCAGAAACCTTGGTGTGACTGTGGACTCAGACATGAATTTCAGCAGCCATATTAAGACAGTTACAAAGTCAGCCTACTATCACCTTAAGAATATATCCAGGATAAGAGGGCTTATGTCTCGGCAGGATTTGGAGAAACTTGTTCACGCATTTATCTTCAGCAGACTTGACTACTGTAATGGTGTCCTTACAGGACTCCCTAAAAACTCCATCAGACAGCTGCAGCTGATTCAGAACGCTGCTGCTCGAGTCCTAACAAGAACCAAAAAAGTAGATCACATCACTCCAGTTCTTAGATCTTTACACTGGCTTCCTGTCTATCAAAGAATAGATTTCAAAGTCCTGTTGTTGGTTTATAAAGCATTGAATGGTTTCGGGCCAAAATACATTTCTGATCTGCTGCCGCGTTATGAACCATCCAGACCTCTGAGATCGTCAGGTACCGGTCTGCTTTCAGTCCCCAGAGTCAGAAGTAAACATGGAGAAGCAGCTTTCAGTTACTATGCGCCACATATTTGGAACAAACTCCCTGAAAATTGCAGGTCTGCTCCAACACTCACCTCTTTTAAATCAAGACTTAAAACATTTCTTTTTGCCACTGCTTTTAACTGAAGTCTTTGAACTGCATTATTACTCTGAGTTTTTTTTTTTTTTTTTTTTTTTTTTTTTTTTTTTTCATAATGCAATTTTTAATGTCTTTTAAATGAAATGTTTGTCTTTAAATGTAATTTGTGTGTGCCTGTAAAGCACTTTGAGTTGCCTTGTGTCTGAATTGTGCTATACAAATAAACTTGCCTTGCCTTGCCTTGCCTTAAGTAACAGTGACAGTAATGATTAATAATGACATTTTCATTCATTTTTTTCACAGAGAGGGTCTGCTGGCCAATCGAGTGCTAATGCCACTACAACTCATTCTACCTCTGTAACGCAGACATTAAAGGACACGTTTCAAAAACAGGCTGCCTCATCACAAAAAGCCAATGACCTATTTTGCACAGTTTTGATACATTCTTTTATAATTATTTAATGTTGATTTTGCAGTGTTTTGTTAAGGTTTTGGATTTGGACAATTTTAATATATAATAAATATATTTAAATATAAATCTTGATGAAATTATTTAAATTTATCAGTGTTTTTTCAACATTTTGAAGACATTTTAAAAAATACCTTGGTATACCGATAACCATGATATTTTTGGTCACTATTACCGCGGTGTGAAATTTTCATACCGTTAAATCCCTATAATCAATTCATATCCCCCAAAAGCAAAGGTAAATCCAGCCAGCATAAATGCAACAAACACCACTTTCAGAGTATCTGATCCTCAGTAGACCCACTGAGTTAGCCTTATGTTCTAGATCAAGATATAACAGCACTTGGACAACCTTGATCGATGCATTACATAATATTCATCAAAAAGCATTTCAGTGAGTTGTATCCTCACAAGAAAAAGGAAAACAGTGTTTCCCTTTTTCTATCTGTGGTTTGTTTCAAAGTCAGCAGCAGGAGTTGCTTTTCAACCTGTGAAAAACTCTGTTATAACAGTGACGGAACTGGAGAAGTATTTCACAGATCTCCAGAATCAGAATATTAATGATACTTTGAAGCCCCCCAGCCAGGAACAATGATCTACAAATTCAATATGCTCATATAATTCCCTATGCCAAATCCCAATGGATAAAGTAGAAGGCATATGTAGCTACATTTATTTATTAAATGAAGTGCCATTCTGAAACAGGGCTGTAGAAAGCAAATAGCCAGAAAGACAGAAAGGTTATTAAACAGTTAATAATGCCATGATAACCATCTGTGTTGTGGTAATATTTTTCTAATCCATATCACAGTTTAATGGTGGCCTCCTCCAAAGAACACAACTGTCTCTTGTCTCATTCGCTGTTGCCTTTGTTCTCAAGATGATATATCTTATAATCAGTTCATGATTATTTCTGTGAGCACATAGCAGATTTTTATTAACATTTTTCTCCTAGTTTGGAGACAGTTCTAATGGTGAAAATGTCCTATTTCAATTTACTCAGTGAAACATTACGGCCGAAAACTTGAGAAATACAATCTCTTACAGCAACAGAAGCATGGTCATTCCCAAAAGGAAAAGAGATTGCATCAAACCTGCTTTAAAATATTGTTAGTATTTTAAATATTTAAAACTTAAAACTTAAATAAATATTTAAGTTTTGAGAGCATCTGATCCAATGACAAAACAAGCACAAAAATAATGAACAAACTGTGCAGAATTAGCAACAGCTGCCTTAAAGTGAAATTCTTGCCAAAATGCGACCTAGGGTCTTTTTGTGAATGTACCCGAGTCAAACGTTCATTTAAAAGCATAATTACGACGAAAGCGCCACTCTTAAGATTGACTGTATTTTCGTTTTAGGGTCAAAATCATTTTCAATGGAGTGCTAGGGCAAATACTATGTTAGATAACTATGTTATCAAAATCGCTATTTTTAAAACACTAAGAAGGCTCGACACAACATGAAACTTTGCACCAGGGTCTCTATACATGAAAAATGTACCCCTAGCACTCCATTGGAAATAATTTTAACCCAAAAACGAAAATACAGTCAATCTTAAAAGTGGCGCTTTCGTTGTAATTATGCTTTTAAACGAACGTTTGACTCGGGCACATTCACAAAAAGACCCTAGTTTACATTAGAGGTGGATTTCATCGTTCGATGTCGAGATTCAGTTCCCGTCGGTCAGTTCGGCAGGATGACTCGTTCATGTAGTTTGTTCGTTCGTTCGTTCAGTCGCACTTCCGGTACAACGTCGTTCAGCGGTGAATCATGTAATGCACAGTTCTCAGCTCCTCGTTCTCAAACAATCGTGCTAACGGTCAACATAACACTGTAGTTCAAGGCAAATAGAAAGCTGCAACTTCATGATTATGTGTTCTTTTAGACAACACGACAGTTAGCAGCTAACAGCTAAAGCTGGCTAGCCAAGAACGAATGACAAGAGAGGAATTATAACCGAACGAGAACGAGAGCTACGAACGAAATGAAATGTTTTTTGTTTTTTTTCATGGAAATGGTTCTCATTGGCTAAAATTCGACGACAGTGTCCTAGACCCAGCATACGATTGGCTAGCTCTCAGTCCTCCTCACCACTCTGATAACTAAACAGTGAACAACACAGTGACTGGTCTGTGAGAACGAACGAACGAGAGAGAAGTGAAACGGGGAATCAGGTCAGTTCGTTCGCGTTAAAGAGTCGTTCGTTCTAACTGATTCGTTCGCGACCGAGCCATCAATAGTTTACATTTTGACGAGAGTTTCACTTTTAAACAATCATCCGGCCCGTATATTTCAGATACAGGCAGATTCAGCCTGACAGAAGCAATGCGACATGCAGGGCCTTTGACTTATACTCACAAGGACAGACTGGTGCTGTAACAGCAAAAACACACAAACACCAAATGAAACTTCACTGGGCAAATGAAAAATATAATGTTTTCAACAATGCCAAGCTTCAGCAAACCTGAAGTACGTGATTTTAATGTTGTTCAAGTG
Organism: Sparus aurata; assembly: GCF_900880675.1. Lineage (NCBI taxonomy): Eukaryota > Metazoa > Chordata > Actinopteri > Spariformes > Sparidae > Sparus > Sparus aurata. The sequence continues at coordinate 20,631,287 of NC_044199.1, forward strand.
TGTAGCCTTCCATACTGAGGTTTGTTACACTTTCTCCATAATGGGGCCTAAAGGCAGCATTTGATATGCAGGGAGAAGGTGAACAAGACCAGAATGATCTGACACAGCTTGTCCTTTCGACCTTGGAGAACAGCTTTAAATATACTTATTTTGCGGGGTAATTGTAAGTGATTTACATCCCAGAATACAACATAGTGACACATTTAGAATTAGAATTAGAATTGTTACAAATGGCAGAGAAGGAGTGAGTATGTAGGTGAAAGGTCGCGTTACCAGCACACAGCACAGTCTGTAAACATGTTAGGAAAATTCAGTGATGATGAAATGTTTGCTGTTAATGTTTCTGCAAATCACAGATACATTAGACACATTTGTATGCATCATAGGCTACCTACCATATTGACATATCTACAATACATGTCATATTACATTCACATTACATGTTTAGTACCTGAATTTTCTATCAAATATATTATATGTTTTGGTGGAGAAGATGTGGTGGAGTTACAGGCTGTGAAGAGCTGCCGAGCCAGTTCTCACAGTTTGAGACTGCGTTTCAACATTTTTAAATGTGACACCCATGGCTGAATTAAATGAATAGTTAACACTATGCAAACTGTATTTTCGTAGCCACCATACACACCATAAACACTTTGATATTTGGTAAAAGAATAAAGTGATTTCACTTCAACAGGATTATTATACTGTAGCTTTTCGATATTTTAGGTATTCATACACAATTGTCATGTCTTTATTCATTCAGATTGTGTTTTTTTGTATATATATATATTAAAATATATGTCAAAAATTATTTAATTTAGGCAGGTGATGGTACGTCTCCTAGATCCAGGTGGTGCCACTTGATATGACATGGACCATGGTGTTTCCATATTTGTAAGTAACAATCCACTGGATATTTTTCAGGAGACCTCAGGACAATTTCCAGCTTGAGTGGGGTACGCCTTTTTGGAGTGGAAAAATCTTGATACTGTTTTATCGTTCATTTGAAGAGTATTTGAATGATCTGCCTGAGAAGGTTTTTGTTCACTGTTTGTAGTTAACAAGGCCAATCTTAATAAGATCCCTAATATTCCCAGTGTCATGACTCTGGATTCATGTTATTTTTTCGTGTTCTTGTGTCTGGTTTTGTCTTGTGTTTTGATTTCCATGCCCTCTTATGTCCTTTAAGTTTCTCCTCTATGATCTTCCCTCTGTCTTCTCCTCTTCCTCCATGCATTTTTGTCTCCCCCTGTCTGTAGTATTGTTCCCTCCATGCCTTCCCTTTGTTATCTCACCTGTTGGTCCACCTCACCTGTTCCTCGTCTTGTCGTTAGTGTCGGTGTATTTAGTCTGTAGCTGTGTCCCAATTCAGGGTCTGCACATTTCAAGGACCCGCCCTTTGCGGTCTCACTGAATGAGTGTACTTCGGTGCGCTCTGCAGGCCGCATCAACTTTTGTGAAATGGGACAGTCTACCCTTCGCAGCATTTCCTGGTTGCGTCACCAGATGTTCCCGCCTCTACTTGTACGTCACTATTTCTGCAGCCCAGGTCCTCGAAAGTGACAAGAAGAGTAAAGTTTGACTGTCAGATCTGTTTGAGCTGCAGGAATTCCTGATTTCCTTTTTAATCCTCCTGCTTGTGGAGGAAGAGGAGAAGCGGCTCTGGTTTATCTCCGGCTGAGAGGACCGTGGAGAGGTAAACCTGTTATTGAACCCACAGTAATGTTATCAATATTATCATTATTAGCTAGCTAACAGTTTGGGGTAATTCATCTGTTACTGGTTTAATATTGTTTTCAATAATAATTGGTTTTGTTAATAGTGTAGGAACACAAGCCTTGTCTCTGCATCTCAAGGTGGTCTCATTTCAGCCATGATTACCTTTAACCCAAATCGACTCCTTTTTCCAGCATTTGGGACTGAAAGCCCCATATCCTGGCCTGGCAAATTCCTCTCCTCTCCACAGAGTGGGAAGATGTTGTTTTTCTTGCGATAAACAGATCACCAGAGATCTTCTTTGTAATTGACAACGACAAAGCACATCTGGTCTGTTCCTCTTCCTCCAAAGAAGATGAACCCCTATTCCTCAGGTCAAACAAGGTCAAGCCCGATGGAGTTTTCTTTGGTCACACCAAAAGGAAGAAGGACTGGTTTCTAACATAGATGTGGTGATTTAAGATGTTTTACTAATCTACGTGTCTCTTCCTCTGGAACATTCTCCAGTGGGGGAAGGCTTAATGGGAAACCTAATCTGTGTGTTCTTCTCCTCACATGTCCAACTGTTATTTACGACCGTTGTTGTTCCTGGGTCTGACATACCATTCGCCCTTTCAGTCTTCTGTTCTCACCTAAATAAAAAGTCCTAAATAACAAATAAACTACATCTCAATTTCTTAAATTTAACGGATCCCTAAATAGAGTAAGAAGGTCATTCAACAGATCTTTCTTATGTTATTGTGAAGCCCAAATGAAGTTTATTACTCAATAAGTTTGAGGTCAACAGAAACCCCCTCCCCTTTGTCGATGGAGGAGAGATTTGAAGATCATCATTCCTTGTGTAATACTTGTATTATTTACCAGTTAAATGTCTGATATGTTTTGTTAAAGATAGAACTACAAGGAATATGTATAAGTCCTTGGTTCTATTGTGTATTGTATACTATATTGTTATATGTTGTATACTTTAGTGCTTCATGTCTTAATCAGGTTATAATTCTTTTGAATGACAAATGATCATTATCATGTTGCATCTTTTCACAAAGGCAAAAATTAGACTTTTAAGATGGTGAAGTTTTGGGAAGGTTAAAACACGACTTCAAAATGTTAAATACAATAGTATAGTTAAATTAACTTTTTGGGAGCCTCAACTCAGATCACAGGAGGTGTGACACTGTCAGCCGGCCCCTGCTGCAGGTCATAAAAACAGACACTCTCCCCTTCTCATGCTCTTCTTCTCTTCCGGGCTCTCTTCTTCTCCGGACACACTCTCTCTCTCTGTCCTCTTCTCCCCCTGCTTCTTCTTCTTCTCTTCTCTTCTCTTCTTTGTTTTTCATTTTTATTTTATTTTTATTTTTAAAGTAATCTTTACTTTTATTTTTGCAACAAGCTCTAAGACAAGCGAATTGAATCCCTACTTTAATTATTTTCTTTTATTCAAGTTTTTAATAGAACAGATTCTTTTCTTTTTGATTTTATACTGTTAAAGTATCACCGCCTGATTCAGATGAAGTTGAATTAGTTTCAGAATCAGAACTTGAGTACCACTATTTGAAACCACCAAGAAAAGTCTTTTTCAAGACTGTGATCATCTAATGAAGAACGTTGCAAGCCTTGCAAAGAGTCCAACGAAAGAGACTTTGTGTGCTCCAGGCCGAGACCGACTCTGCCCCAGCGCTCCCAAGGCGGAAACCCCGCTGGGCTTTCGGACCAAGAGTTCCTCAACAGAGTACCGGCCTTCCCTCTGGCTGCTGGACCGACGCGCCGTGCCGTAGTCCAACCCAGAACTCTCAAGAACACCAAACTTCAGTGTCTCCTGACTCCAAGACAAAACCGGCTGAACGTCTTCATGCAGCTGGATCCACACACGTGAGAATGAGTGGTGTCTAAAGTTCTGACTTCTGTCTAAAGCTCTGACTTCTGTCTCAGGTTCTGACTTCTGTCTAAAGTTCTGACTTCTATCTTATGAACTTAAGAAAGTTGAGGTTAGGGTCTCGTAAGTATTAGAAGATTACTCCCGTAATATTTAATATATAAAAACCCGACCCTTTAACTTTACCATCTGCCGACGGTCATACGACTTTATTACTTTCCTAATTACAGTCTTTACATTTTCTGTTATCTGTTGTTCGTCTAAAATTGTCATGTCTTTTATTTTACCCAAATTATTTAGTCAATAAACATATAATCGTTTGTCTTTGTCTGGAACTTAATTTTAATGTGGAGAACCGATGGATACGTGCAAAGAATTCACTACTTCAGAATATTGAGACTAAATAAATTGATTTTGAATGGACTCTAACTGTCCAAGCCAACTTGTACAGTTAAGTGTTTGGAATAATGTCCTCCGGATTATTCCAATAACTAAACACGGAGGTGGTGCCCCTTTAACGAGTGTAATATTAATTGCCAGTGACTAATAATCATATATATATATCAAAGTAGTGTGTGAGCAGTGTCTCCTACATCATATATTTATGGTGCTGCCCATGTCAGGACCACATACTTTCCTACAATAGTGAATAATAATCTGTAAATAGTTATTTATGCTGTCATTTTGTAAATAGTTGTAAATGTTAAGACCTTCATAATAAAAGAAAACATTAAATCCCTTGTTGTCCCTGAAAAGTAGCACTTGATGCCGTTTGCTGTTATAAATTGTACTTAAGCTGTAAATACTGAATGGAATAGACAACGTGCAACAATAGAACAATATTTTATTTAATGAATTATATAAAACTAGTGCAGTGCCCATAAGAAAAATGTATTCCTATAGAAAAGTGGGAGGTTAAGCAGCTTTTTCATGGATGGCCAAATGAGGCTGTGTTTGAAGGTGGGACGTCAGGGATATTTAGGTTTGTTGTGAAATCCGATATTCCAGGGTATAATTGGCTGTTTTTGACTATTTTTGATTTTGCCATTATATTTCCCCTGAAAAACTATTTACTTGGTGTCATTATTTTTTTAGCACAACCTCACATGTGACTGTACAGTTACTTTTTTATTTTGACATACTGTATTAACACAATGGACCTAAGGGCGTTTTCACACCTGCCTTGTTTAGTTAGGTTAAATCGAACCCTGGAACGTTTACCCCCTTGGTGCACTTCGTTTGGGAAGGTGTGAACACATCAATCGCATTTGGGTGCAGACCAAAACAACCGGACCTAGACCTTGTTGAAGAGGTGGTCTCGGTTCGGTTCCAAACAAACTCTGGTACAGTTCGTTTGTGGTGAGAACATGATCCAAACTCGATCAGACCCAACTGCAGGAAGCATCAGTGCTTAACCCCGAATTTCCACTGGATACGTGTCCGCTGCATTACGGCCAGATCAGGTGTTTTGCTCCGCCGTCCGGTAACCCCCGGTTGCGTTTTGAGTCGGACACGGTGCAGTACGGTAGGCAGCTGGCGTCGCGAGGCCAAGGAGTTCCCGCGATAATCAAATGATCGCTCGCGACCGCAGCAGTCATAGGTCTGTGTCATAAAAACAACAACACGAAGTGTTCCCGACCGAAGGATCAGAAGAAGAGCTTGTGTTTGTCTCTTTTTTGATATTTGTGTGCTGGTGTAAACACGGAGTGTTTTATTTTGAAAAGTAACCGGATGTCAAATTGTTGTTGTTTCAGTGCTTGACTTCCTGTCTGCTCGGTGCTAAATTCAGCTGAATTGCTGCCTCGTTTTCGAAATTTAGACCAATTAGAGAGCAGTTTCCTCGTGCATCACACATTTTGGTCCACTTGTAAATGCTGCTGTGTGAACACAAACCAAACTCGAGGCAATATGCAACATTGTAACAAGTTGGTCCCTCATTCGGACCAGAGCAAACAAACTATAGGTGTGAAAATGCCCTAAAATCACAAAAAAAACATAAAATCAGAGTAGAAAAAGTTAGATTTTTTTACTGTGAAAACACAAATATGTTTAACAAACCATTTTTTATTACTTATAATGCAAATATAAATTGTTGTTTGCTAAATATGTGCATACACCTTAAAAATTTACAAAATTACATGTAACTATTTACATTTAAATGCAGGCAATGCTCATTCAGCAGTCTCCTAATTGTTTTGACTCATTAAACAAAAAACCGACTCCACTACACACTAAACACTACATAACACACTAACTATACACTCCAAACACACTAAATGTCACAAATCTCTCAACTCTCAGTATCGCTGTCTGTCATTCATCTGCCTACGTCCCTCCCACAACTTCCTGTTCCTCAACAACCAAACTTGCTGCTTGGACACTTTCGTGACAAAAGCCCGTTTTTACCGTTTCTTCTGCACCAGACACAAAGCCAACGTGGCAACATGGCAATGTTCGCGAAAAAGCATGGCAGACATTATTTACCCCAAGCGGCTAGCCGCTAGCTACACACGAACATCCACAGATCTGATTCCACTTTGCTGTCCGCGCGTCTCCAGATCTCCTCAGACCCGAACAGACTCGGTCCGGACTCTTTTAGTCTCATTAATACACACTAGTCAGTTTAGATGCAACGAACAGAACGGGACCGAACCGCCGGCAAAATCCAGGTCCAGCTCGCGCCGCAGGAGTTATAAATCTGCTTCTTTTTTAAGGTGGGGGGTCGCAGTGGGCTCTGCAGTGATTGGCTCTGGTGCGCGCGTGGCCACGGTGATTGGCTCTGGTGCGCACGTGACTGTAGTGGCTCCGGTGGACAATGCTCGTGGAATTTGTAAAGCACTTATGAAATAATTTATTAACGGTATCATTGCAGTCCATACAAATGCGAAATTGCACACCCTTGAACCACGCAGCAGCCATGTTGAAACTCTCAGGTGAGTCTGATTCTGATTCACAGAGATGTTTGAGGAATACAAACTAGGGCTGAACGATATATCATTATCGTATCTATATCTAGATATGAACATTCAAGATATTCATATCGAAAAAGCAACGATATAAACGATATAGATTACCCCCTGCTCGCCCTGCATGTATCAGCTCTGGCAGTTACAACAAACATCGTTTTTACGATTGCCCTTGAATGCAACGCTAAGGCCAGCCAATCACAAACCTTATTTCTTGCTTGCTTTGGATCGACAGCTGAAGCCAACCAATGACAAACATACGAGGGCGGGAGTGAGGGAGACGGAGGCTGAGACGCACACACACACTACATACTAGTGTTGCCAATTTGGCGACTTTCTAGCTAGTTTAACGACTTTTCAGACCCTCTTAGCGACTTTATTTCTTAAAAGCGACTAGCGACAAATTTAGCGACTTATTCAGATCATCAGGGGAAAGGCGAGAAATATATTATATTGTAATTCTCCTGCTGCTCAGGGTCATTGCAGTCCACGGCTCATCTGCAGCAGCGCCGGCTCTCTGCCCGCCCGAGCAGCTGCACAGGCGGCAGGCCGGTGTGTGTGTGGGGGGCTGGCTGGGGCAGCAGGAGCGGACGCTGCGGCCGCTCGCTCTGAGGATTTGAGACCGTATAGCTGCCGTCTACTCTGTTTTGATCCGTTAATTCTCTGACTTCATAGTCTTTCTAGATTCCACTGGTACTTTACCGGCGATAACCTGAAGCTGCTGAGTCTCGATCTTCACTCTCACTCTTTCTCTCCAGATTAGGATGTCATCTTCATCTTGTAAAAATGCACATAGTTCGTTTGATCTTCTCCCTCCCTTTACTGCTGTTACTTCATATATATTTGTCTCTGTAGTGAGTTTGTGATTATTTGGTAAAGACTTCTCTATCAACCATTTGTATATGGCTTGGCATAATCTCTTAATTTTTCTGAAAAATGCTTGGTTTTCGCCGAATTCGTAGTCATATCGTATCGATATCGAGATATCTGGTGAGAATATTGAGATATGAAATTTTGTCCATATCGTTCAGCCCTAATACACACACACACACACACACACACACACACAGATTCCTTGCTTTTATAGAGATGAACAATTATGAACAAATAATTTAAAAAGAACTCACACATTAACTAAATAACAACAGATATAATGTAAGGATTGTCCTCTGGAGCAGAGAAGAGCCTCTCCATCCTCTCTGCAGCCTCATGTCCTCCTTCATCCTCCTCCTCTCTGTTTGCTTCCTAAAACACAATGAAATGTAACAGACGTTTTGTGTTACGTTAACAGACAAAAGAGATCTAATACAGCAAAAAATATATAATCATCATCGAGGATAATAATATCCTAATTATCGAGGATAATCCTAAACTTAGCTCTTTATTCAATTCTAATGTTTAACTAGACTTTACAGTGTTACGGTCTGAAATAAAGCAGCCTGATCTAAATCTGTTCATCTTGGTCCATTTATGTACATGAAGTAAAAATAGTCTATAACATCTCCACAGTCACAATAAGATATAAAATACAAGTCAACCTCTGAACATCTTACGTTTGAAAGTGAAGGCTTATAAGGCTTTTCTTCCAAAGGGATCAAGCTGAGCATTACCAACATATTTTAACTGAAATGTGGAGGTTTTAATGTCCCTTGAAGTTTAACATATCTGGCGTTGGATGTTCAAAGGAGTAAAAACCGAGTATAAACCCAATACTTACATTTAAATACGAGATCTGCGCCACTTGAGGTCGCCATTATTTATTTATTTATTTCTTCTCTTCGGGCGCGCGATGAATCTTGGGATATGTGAGACCACGAAGTGTAGTGGCGGTGCACACTCGAAAAACAGGTAAAAGGAGTGCGCATTTGTGGGGTGCATTATGAGAACACTTTTTTTTTCTTTTTTTAATTCTTTATTGAAACCGTACAAAATAAACAAATCTGGCATGTTTTTCATAGTACATACATTGCGCAAGTATATAGAAAATGCCAGGTGAACATCATCCAACATTAGTGCAAGTTAACTCACAATAAGAACATATACATTAGTGCTTCAATATAATACATTCAGAGCAATTGAAATAAAATTAAAACGAACATCTCAAAATAAATAGTGAAAAATAAAATATATAAAATAGAGTAAACATTTATTTTTTTTTATAAGGGGGATTCATTCTTAACTATCTATTTCAGTGGGAAAATTTGCCTTCATTTCTGTTAGAAGTTTTAGAGATTTCATGTACAATTTAAATTCATTCATGAAGACAATACATTTGGGGGATGACTTCATAACTCTATTCTTGTGAATGAAAAATTTGGCTAGACAAAGTATTACATTGCAACAGAGTTCATCATTTTTGTTTTGCAAGATCAAACCAAAAGTGATATCATCTCTAGAGATAGCAGCCGGAAACAATACAATTTTTTGTTTGATCCAATTGTTAATGTTAAACCAGAATGTTTGTATTATATCACACGAGAAGAAGATGTGGTCCATGGTTTCAATGTCATTTTCACAGAATGTGCATAAATTGTCATCGATATTAAAGCATAGTCTAAGTAATTCTTTAGAAGGATAAATGTTGTTCATAATTTTAAAGTGTGTTTCTTTCATTTGGGGGGGTATGGGAAATGCTAGGTACATTGTTCTTAGTTTATCAATTGATTTATTATCAAATTTATGTAGGATATTATTTTTGTCTGCCGGGAAACAATGTTTCAGTGAGGCAGTTTCTTATAAAATGATTGTTACATTTTTTGTCCAGGATTAAAATCCCCAGTATTGACAATGGGCCCAGTTGTGGTATTATAGGTTGGTGGGCCAATATATTTTTTGTTAGAAAAATAAATCCATGAGGAAGTGCTTTTTGTAATTTAATAAAGTCTGATTTGGGAGGGTTGAATTTATGTTTAGTGCAAAACTGTTGATAATCTAAGAGATTACCATTGGCATCCATTAAGTCAATCACAGACCATATATTCCTCTCATACCAATCCTGATAATATAATGATTTATTTCGGTATAATACATATCTATTATTCCAAAGCATAGTAGTGTGGGGTGAGAAGTTATGCACATATAGCATTTTCCAATATAATAGAATTTGTTTATGAAACTCCAACAATGATATAGGTAATTTATCGATGTTGAAGTCTGCCATAAGAAGACATTTTAAACCTCCAATCTTATTGAATAGGGAATTTGGAACAGAGTACCAAAATGAGTTGCTATGTTTGATCCAAGATTTCAGCCAATACATATTTTAAGTTCCATTGAGGCAATCAAAATCAATAACTTTTAAACCACCATCTTTAATTTTTTTAACCATATTGCTTTTTTTCCTATAGTGTGGCTTGTTTCTCCAAATAAAATTCAGATTAATTTGGTTAATAGATTTGATTAGTTTATTCGAAATGGCATTAGAGTAGGCTGGGTAAATGCACCTTGATAAACATTCCATCTTGGTTAGGTAAATCCGGCCGAGTATTGAGAGGTCCCTTTGGAGCCATGAGTTTAATTTGGCTTTACTCTCTTTTATTTTTTTTTCTACATTCAAGTATTGACTTTGTTTTTGGTCTTTTGTAAGGTGTATTCCGAGGTATTTAATTTCTGACTTGATAAGGATGTTACAGATGTCTTTTAGAGTTTTATCATGAATTGCAAATAATTCACATTTGTTTAAGTTCAAAGTTAACCCTGAAGCTTTGGAGAATTTTTTGATTTTTTCGATTGTTATTGGGATTTGGTGTCTGTCTTGTACAAATAGTGTTGTGTCATCCGCAAGTTGGCTGATGATAATATTGGTACCAAAGACATTTAAATGTTTTATTTCATTACAATTTTTAATGTAAATTGCTAACATTTCTGTGACTAATATGAATAAATATGGTGAAATGGGACAACCTTGTGGAATTCCTAGGTTAACATTAAAACTGGGGGTGGTGCCACAAGGTAGCATGATACAGCTGTTGATATTCTGATATAATCCACCAACTAAATTCCTGAATTTGACTCCAAAACCTAAATGTTCAAGAACTTGGAAGATAAATGGGTGCCTTACAGAATCAAACGCTTTATAGAAATCTAAAAATAAAATAAAACCATCATGTTCAATTTGATTTCTATATTCAATAATGTCCATTACCAGCCTTATATTATTGTGGATTGATCTTCCCTTTAAGAAACCAGACTGTGTTTCTGCAATAAGATTTGAAATTCCTGTCTGAAGACGAGTAGTGAAAATATAGGTGAGTAATTTATAATCAGAGTTTCTAAGAGTAATAGGCCTTCTGTTTTCAATGAATCTGTGGTCTTTGCCAGGTTTAGGAATTGAGATGATGAGCCCATGTCTTATAGTGGGTGGAAGTATACAAGTTTCAAATATTTCCAGGAATACTTGATGTAGCAGTTTTTTAATATCTTCCCAGAAATGTCTATAAAAGTCTCCTGTGAGTCCGTCCGAGCCCGGTGCCTTGTTAAGAGATACGCGGCCAATTATTCTGTCCAGTTCAGTAATTGTTATTTGACTATCACATATTTGTTTGAAGTTATCTTCAACTTTAGGAATATATTTTTCTATATCCTTTAAGAATGTATGGCAGTCTTCATTAGAGAATTTAGAGCTGTAAAGCTGTTTATAGAATTTGAGGATTTCTGAGGAGATCAATTTTGGTTCTATGATTTCTTTATCATTTACTATCAAGGAACTGATGTTATTTTTTCCTTGTCTCCTTTTTTCAAGACCACAAAAAGAGTTTTTTTCCCCCTCCTCTATCCATTTAGCTCTTGATCTAACGAAAGCCCCTTGTGCTCTTTGAATATACATTTCATCCAGTTTAGGTTGAAGATTTAGTATTTTCTGTTTATCATCTTCAGTAGGGTTGAGTTTATTGCAGTAAACATTTAATTGTTTGATAATGTCTAGTTCTTTTTTCTCTAAATCTTTTTTAATTTGTTTACTGAATGAGATGGTAAATTGGCGTATTTTATATTTAAGAAATTCCCATTTTTTAACGGGCGTTGTTAGTTCTTCCAAGTTTACAATTTCAGTAATTAGTGATTCAATCTTTTGACAGTAATCATTATTTTTTATTAGGCTAGAGTTAAATTTCCAATATTTGTTAGAGCAAGTTCTACTGTTGTTAGGTTTCACATATAGATAGATAACACTATGATCAGTAAGTGGAGCAGCAGATATATCAGAGCTGATATCATAGCATAGCAAGTGGGTTGCAATTAACCAGTGGTCAATTCTGGATTTATAATTGGAGTTGAACCATGAGAATTTAAATATTCCTGGATTTAAATGTCTCCAAGCATCCGTTAAGCTTTGGTCTTTGCAGAAGTTTATAAAAGTGTTGTTTGGATGACTTTCAGAGAATCTAGTAGGAAATTTATCATAAAATTCATCATGGACTAAGTTAAGATCACCACCTATTATAACGTTATCAGTTGAGTATGTTGATTTCATATTATCTAATTGTAAGCCAATTTGTTCTAATAGGTTTTTATTTTCAGTGCTCCCATTGTACCCATAAATACTGGTTAAGATGAATTTGAAATTGTCAAGGGTTAGTATGAGCATTAGCCAGTGACCATTAACATCTGCCATATGAGAAATAACCTGACCTTTGAAATTTTTTAGTAGGATGGCGACCCCTGCTGATCTTGAAGTACCATGGCTGAAATAAACTTCCGTCTCCCCATTGTTTAGACCAGAAAGTGATGTCCTCTATCTTGGAATGCGTTTCTTGTAAAAAAAAAAAATTATAGCATTTTTCCCTTTACAAAACAAAAAAAAGCTTTTTCTTTTGGTCATGTTTCTTAGACCCCTTGCATTAACAGACATCAGAGAAATATCATTTTTTAACTGGAACATATGACTCAAAACAAACAAAAATTAAGATGAATTAACTGAACTGTTTTAGAAACAAGAATACAGTGTTATTTAAGAATACTAACCTATTATGGTAGCAAAACCTTTAGCATGTCAATTTGCTTATCAAAACTCACTTGCTTGTAGGATTAGAAATCCCATGTTACTTTTATCAAGGTGTGACTCTCTGTCCATTGATGAAGGCATCGGGGCCTCGGAACATAGTCTTAAGACCTGCCTTCCTTGCTTGTTCAATCTTTGGCCATACAGCTTTTCGGGCCTCTCTGTCTTCTTTGGTGAGATCTTCAGCGAAGTGGATGTTGAGCTCCTTGCAGACTGAGTGATGCTTGGTAGTACGCCAGAGTTCATCTCTGAAATGTCTTCCAGTGGACTGCATGATGATCTGGCGAGGACGGTCGGCGTTATATGGTCTTGGACGATGCACAGAGTCTATGATGAAGTCCATGTTCTCCTTCCAGTGTGGCACAATCTTTCTGATGATGTCCTTGATGATGTGACGTGTTTTCTTCTTTTTCTTCCTTCAGGCCATTTAGTCTTAAATTCCATCTTCTTTTGTATCTCTCCAACTCTGCAGCTCTCATTTCCAGCTCTGTGTTGTTCTTCTTGAGTTGTTTCACTTCTATTCCCAACTCTTTGTTTTTTTCTTTGCATTCTTTGATTTCAGCCGAGTTAAATTCGACTGCTTTTGCGATGCTGGCCATGGTGAGCGTGTTTTGTTTTTGTTCTTTTTTGAAGTCCTCCATCATGTTTTAAAGTGTCCCAATTGCAGCCAGGATAGCAGCGTTTGAAGCATCTTCAGCACTGGCTCCTGCAAACGTGCTCTCCTCTCCTTTTTGTTTTTCCTGCGGAGCTGGTGGCTTAGAAGGCGATGTTAGATAGTTTTTTGTGCCCTTGGCGTTTGTCTCCATGTTCTCTGGACTGCAGTAGTCGTGTTGTAGGAGAGCGCGAGCTTTAGCGTTGATATTAGCTTTAGCCATGTAGACTTTTATGTTGTGAAATGTCCGGTATTACTTACTGGAAGTTGAGCGGCTTTAACCTGACTTCAGTATTTTTCCCATCGAACAGATGAGTTTTGTGAGTTTTGAGACCGTATTTACATTTTAAAGGTTTTGCCACTCGGAGCAGTTTACATCGCATCTGCTCCCTCCGCCATCTTGCCGCCTCTCCCATTATGAGACCACTTTGAATTGGGACACCCTTCGCCGCGGAATAGTGATGTAATCGCACTTCAAATGCGCACTCGAAGTGCCCCCTCAAGTTGCAAGGCCAGCTGCAATACCTGAGGAATGACCCGAAGGAAAAGATGTGAAAAGGACCTGACACCTGGCCCGCTGATTGGTCAGATCTGGTGTCTACCACGCCGCGTTGCTATGACCAGTACTACTAAACTAGGAGGGGGCGGGGAATTGCGCCGAGCCGTAAGTTCAGGTCATTCACGGCATGGCATCCAAACTAGCGTATTCATCTGGCACAGAAAAAAGAAGAAACTAGATGAAGAAAAACGCTCGCTGGATAAAGGTAAGGGTTTCTTTTTCATTATGTGGGTTGGAGGGGCTAGCTAAAATGCCGTTTTTTTTAGCTAGCTTAAGTGTTTGCTTTAGGAGAGGGCTAAAATAAAATGTATCTCACATGTGAAGGCCATAACACTGATTGACTGAAGTGACACCCGTTTTGGTGAATCACAGCAGGTCCAGTTCGGTGGCATTACATTTGTGAGGGAGGGTGTGTGTGTTAGGCAGATATCTGTCATGTCTTCTGTATCCTCATCCAGTGGAGCTGCTGCTCCGTCATAGACCTCCTCTGCTCTTCAATATTTGTTACATAACATTACCTTAGGATTGTTTTTATGATTAATTTATCAATTTTAGTGTTTCCTCAGTTTGTAGGTCTCTAATGTGAAGTCTGCTAAACAACCCTAATGCATATGAGGCCTACTGTGGATGATTATGGACTACTGTTGCAGTAGATTATTGCTCTGAGTGGATTATTGTTAACTCTACTGAGTTAGTTGCGTCTTTCTTTACCACATTTATTAGAATATTTATTGTGACAATATAATTTGAACACATTTGCCTACATTCCTACAGTTTATTTATGTTTTTGATGTATTACTTTGTTTTATTCAAAAGAATCATAATAACACAAATTAAAGTCAATTTAAAGTGAACTATGCTATATAGGACCGTTAGTTCTGCCCACAGAATATATGTTAAGACCAAATCATTAGTTAAGCAAGTAGTTCACTTTGTAATGCTCTGTGAAATATAAACTAAGATATTCCTTCAATATCACATAAAGCTCATCAGTTATTTGTCTTTGTTTTATAACTCTTTGAAACTGCTTAAAAGTGACAACTTTGAAATTGGTTGCATGCTTTAAAGGGACATTGTGCTGTATATTACAAAGTTTAAAGTAAAAACAGTTTATGAATTTCTCCATTAGTGTAACATAACTCAATTATATAGTATGAATATTTGCTTAGGATCTGTTTTGCTTGGTAACCTGAGGAGTTTAGTCTTTGCAGGAGCAATTCTGAAGTATTTTGGAGCCGCAGAACAGGAAGCAGCACTGCTGCCTTCAGCACCAGAAATTGGCAAGCAGCTCTCATATGTTGGCAAGGAAGCGGAAATTTTGAGGTTGGGCTTAGGGTAGATCTGCTTAAAACACAGATTGTGTTATATAGTTCTGTATGGTTCCTTTAAAGTATTGTTTTTATTGTTGGTTTGTTTTCATTGTTGCATTTTTATTGTATGCTGGTTCATTGTGTTGGTCCTGAAGGGCTTGTGTTACATTTGAAAGGTTCCTTACTACCTCAACAGTATTATTCTTGTTAGTTTTTTGTTTTTATTGTTTGCATATTGATATGGATGCTGACTCATTGTGATTTTCTTTTCTAAGTAATACCCTTTTTTATTTTCTCTACAACTTTAACTTTAGTTTTGGGTCTATGTGTGTTATATGTTTAATGTCAACTTAAAATAAAATAAAATTGAGGAACACTCCATCAGTTTCATTTGTTGACCTTTCAAGGATCCCTATTGTTTACCTTGTATTATCATTTTCTATCAGCTCAACTTACTAGTGTGGGTCAGCTTAAGATGTTTGATTTTAATTTGAGAGAGATTTTCACGACTCTAGCCTGTTTTTTCCTCTTAAAATGTAATAGATTGTTGCATCTTTATGGATCATCCAAAAGGGTTAGGAATCTATCCATCGTAGTTTGACAAAATAGGAGCCCCCAAACAGCATCTTGCATAGGGCCCCCAAAAAGACAGAAACGGCCCTGTTCCTGCTCATGTTCCTGCTCCTGCTCCTGTCTGTTTCCATTCCCCTCGTGGTATGTTTTGGTTTTGAGTTTTCCATGTTTGATTTGTACTTTGCCTTTTTCTTTGCACTTTGTTGGACTGTTTTATTTTGCTACTTTGTCTTGCTGTTGTGTTACTACTTTGGTTTTTGTTCTCGATTTATTTTTGTTCCATGCTCCTTGGGTTTTTTTGTACTTCAGCTTCGTTTAATTAAAGCTCGCCTTTTGTTTCCCCCTCAATCCTGCCTCTTGTTCCATGAGTAACTGTGTTTGGGTCCTCCTCCTAGCCTTTTAGCTTTCCCCCTTTAAACCCAACCTGACACCCAGCAAGTTTCCATTTAATCAGCAACACAGTATATTACACCCTCTCGTGTTGAATATGAGCTTAAGCTCTGCTTAAAGTGAACCGATGTAAAAAAAAGTTTCAGGACTCTGAAATTCTCATATACTTAGAGATCCCATATAGTGATATTATATGCAGGCTTTACTTTAAAGGCAGTTTTGAGTAAGATGTATTATTGTCCGTATGTACACCGACAGTGGAAGTGCCATAGGCCCTTAACCCTTGTGCCTTCCTCGGGCATTTTTGTAAATTTTTCTCAACTTTTTTTTTTGATTTAGCGATCATTTTGGCTGTGTTACAGCTTGTGGCATGGATTTTTGTAGGAACTCTTCTTTTTAGTCAAATTTTTGAAATCCAGTGTCTTTTACTCTTACATGTCTTTTATTTTCCTGTAATGCATTTTGCACCCTCTAACCACCCTCGTGGCAAAAATGTACACGCACAAAATCTGCCATAAAATACTCATACATCAATATTTTTTTCTGCTTTTTTTTTTTGCTTGAATCCCTTAACCAACTTGTTTCCTGATCAAAATGATCAAATATTCAATCATTTTCAGGATTTTAACCCTTTAAATGCCAGTTTTATTATTTGAATTACTAATTATTTATTTTAAAAAAAAACACAAAAAATGTATTATTTTCCATATAATAAGTAGTAGGCTGATGGGGCTTTGGTGGTGATTAGAGTCTTTGATATATCAAAGATTACCAACAAAATTGATTTGATTGCATTAGTATATTTACAGTAGAAAACCATGAATTCTGTAATGTCAGCATGCCATTTTGAAGAAAAGTAGTGATATTTAACATTTTTGATGTATTTCACCAGATTCGACCATTTTCCCATTGTAGGCCGATGCATGAAATTCTTGTATTTTTGCCAGTTATATTATGGAGCCGGGTGACTACCAGGGCCCTGTGTGTGTGTGTGTGTGTGTGTGTGTGCATGTTGTGTGTGTGTGTGTGTGTGTGTGTGTCTGTCTGTGTGTGTGTGTGAGATAGAAAGTGAGAGAGAGTGAGAGTGAGTGTGTGTGTGTGTGTGTGTGTGTGTGTGTGTGTGTGTGTGTGTGTGTGTGTGTGTGTGAGAATCTGTAAGCATGCACTGATCACTTCAGCGGTGAAAAAAGGTCATCTTTTGAGGAATGTGTTTCATGTGTCTTTGAAAAGGTGCTTGAGTGAAAACATGCCTTTGCTGTTCTCAAAAACAAAGCAAAAACAACGGTTAGTGTGTTTATGCACCTGGCTGCTTTCACAGCCAAAGTTAAACATGCAACTTGTCTGAGGGGTCATTTCATTAGTGAGCAGAGAGGGTGCAAAAATGAAAAGGCATTTCAGAAGAGAAGAGGCATTAGAAATGGTCATGCAGCCTTTATCTGACAGCGAGCTGCAAGATTCATCAGGGGAAACCACGATCTTCGAGGGGGAGTCTGACACAGAAGGCTCGCTGGAGTCTTCCACGTCTGTGAGTGCCTCTGACCCATTCTCTGAGAGTGAAGCAGGCACTGAGGATCCTGTCCATCCTAAAAGTCAGTGGACAGGCAAGTGTGGTCTCCATCTCATGCTGAGACTCTGTGCTACATGCAGGCACCCACCGGCATGATGCCAGGGCCCATGGGAGATGCAATATCAAGAATCCATAATGTAGCATCATCTTTTGACCTTTTCTTCACTCCTGACCTGATCCAGCTCATTTTGCAAATGACAAACTTATACGGGAGGCATTCAGTGTCAGGATGGAGTGACGTGGATGCCCAAGAGATTCGGGCATACATGAGACTTCTCATCCTGACAGCGCCATTGACCAGCTCCACTAGAAGGAGAGGTGTGTGCTGGTTGTGCAGAGGCCTGAAAAAGAGGTCTTCCACCACCAAGTGTGCATTTGTAGGGAACACTAGGTCACAGGCTGCAGGACCACACACACACACACACACACACACACACACACACACACACACACACACACACACTTTGAGACCTCCTTTCTGTCCAGAAGAAGAAGAAGAAACAATAACTTTGATATTTCAACAGCAGCTGTAAACTTGTATTTCATTTAACCCTCAGATTACACACACACACACACACACACACACACACACAAGCGCACACACACACACACACACACACACACACACACACAGTATCCATGTATCTGTTTCTCTCAAACACACACACACACACACGTCGTATATTCAATGCCTGGATATTTCTGTTTATATTTCATATTTTGTTCATATTTCATATGTTCTATTTTGTTTTTTGTTGTCTAAATTTCCAAAGTTGTTGCAGTTTGCACAATAAGAGTTCACACTGATGAATCAGATGTTGATTTAAAAACATTTCACACACACACACACACACACACACACACACACACAGGGCCCTGGTAGTCACCCGGCTCCATAATATAACTGGCAAAAATACAAGAATTTCATGCATCGGCCTACAATGGGGAAAATGGTTCAATCTGGTGAAATACATAAAAATTGCAAATATAACTACTTTTCTTCAAAATGGCATGCTGACATTACAGAATGCATGGTTTTATACTGTAATGGTAGTGCGATTAAAAAATGTGGTTTTAATGGAAGTCAATGGGGCATTTTTTGCCACGAAGGTGGTTAGAGGGAGTATTTGTTATTACATAAAATATACTAATGCAATCAAATCAATTTTGTTGGTAATCTTTGATATATCAAAGACTCTAATCACCACCAAAGCCCCATCAGCCTACTACTTATTATATGGAAAATAATACATTTTTGTGGGTTTTTTATAGATAATTATAATATAACTGGCATTTAAAGGGTTAAAATCCTGAAAATTTATGAATATTTGATTATTTTGATCAGGGAACAAGTTGATTAAGGGATTCAAGTAAAAAAAGCAGAAAAAAAATATTGATGTATGAGGATTTTATGGCAGATTTTGTGCGTGTACATTTTTGCCACAAAGTTGGT
Source organism: Sparus aurata (assembly GCF_900880675.1). NCBI lineage: Eukaryota > Metazoa > Chordata > Actinopteri > Spariformes > Sparidae > Sparus > Sparus aurata. The sequence goes on from NC_044199.1 coordinate 20,650,344, forward strand.
TAGAGGGAGTATTTGTTACTACATAAAAAATACTGATGCAATCAAATCAATTTTGTTGGTAATCTTTGACATATCCAAGACTCTAATCACCACCAAAGCCCCATAAGGCTACTACTTATCATATAGAAAATAATACATTTTTTGTGTTTTAAAAAAAAAATATAATTGATAATTCAAATAATCAAACTGGTATTTAAAGGGTTAAAATCCTGAAAATGATTAAATATTTGATCATTTTGATCAGGGAACAAGTTGGTTAAGGGATTCAAGCAAAAAAAAAAGCAGAAAAAAATATTGATGTATGAGTATTTTATGGCAGATTTTGTGCGTGTACATTTTTGCCACGAAGGTGGTTAGAGGAAGTTTTTTTTAAGGAAGGCACAAGGGTTAAATTATAGAATGGCACTAGTTGTGTCAACAAATAATGTTAAATAATAAAAAATAAAAATATTAGCCAACACGAGTCGTATGCTGTGTATAAACAGAAGCCTTGCAAATTTGAATGAACAAAGAACAACAAAATGATGGATCCTGCAGCTCCAAAAACCACCATTCAAAAGCTACATGTGCACGATGTTTTGTGAATAATCATAAATGAGTGTCAGATTACAGTGTTTTCCCCATGTGGCACCTGGTCTTCACTGTTCCGATTTACCAGGCTTTTGAAAGGGAAAGGCATATCTCACAGGAGGTCTGCTATCCGGCTGAAATGAGATTTTCCAGTGGGATTTTCCACTGGGATTCTCCACCCACTGAAATAATTTAAAAAAATTTGGGGCACAAATGTACCCTGTTTTTTTTGTTGTTGTTTTGCTTTGCATACAAAAGGCAGGGGCGTCCCTTGTGAAAAGCAGCTTTAGTTTTACTTTTGGTACTGTATATAGTTATTAGAATCAAAACCAGACATTGGGCCTCATTCACCAATATCTTCTTAAGAATCTTCTTAGATTCTTTCTTAAGTTGTTCTTAAGAGGTTCCTTAAGAAAACCCTACGTCAGATTCACCAACTCGTTCGTAAGCCTCAGAATTGTTCACAGCTGTGTTCTTACATTGATGAAAGCCGCAGGAGCAATATATATGCCATTGTTTTGCAGGCCTTGGATGGAGAAATGCCACATATAAATAGGGTGGGGGGGTTACTAATTGATGGCATGTTTCCAATTTACTTGTTTTATCTTAAATCATTGGCACATTTAATTTATTTTAGAATTTAAATTATTTGTGAATTACCAAAAATATGAAATAAATAAATAATAAATGAATAAATATGACAGAATTATCACTGTAATATTGCATTTTATTGAACTACACAAGAGAAGAAAACAACCATGCCAACATTTCGGCACTGAAATGTGTGTAAGAGTACTCCTGAGTGTTCATAGGATTTGTTCTTGCCTAAGAAAAAATCCTAGATGAGAAAAAATTCATGAATGCCACAATCTTTGTAAAATCTTCGTAAGTGGGACTTAAGAACAAATTTGTTCGTAAGAACGGTTCATGAATGAGGCCTATTGTTCCCAGAGGGGCACATTGGGAAACATTATGGTTGCTCCTGTTAGAATAGAAATGTCACAGTGTAGAAAAATATTAAATAGAGAATTGATAAAAAGAAATGATTATGTCAAAATATTTAAAATCCAATTTAATATCAAATGGAGAAAGGTATGTGCATTACTATTACTATTACAACTATTATGCATGAAACCTCTCTTCATCATCTCTCTCTCTCTCTCTCTCTCTCTCTGTGATTTTTTCCTGACAGTATTTGATCATTTTTGACAAATAACAAAAACATTGGGGTTTTTTTTGCCTAAACTTATATAAAAAACAAAGCTGTCACTAAAATGGAATGGGCTACAGTACAATCTGGGACTTGTATGTCATCCACCAAGCTTGATTTCTGGTGTAGTAATAAATGCAACAGCCGAAGAGTTCAGTGTATTTGTTGGGGAATCATCAGGTCACAATCCCTAATGTTAGCACTACCGCTAAGCACAAGAGGAGATGCTGAAAAATGCAATGCATCCAAGCTGACCAATCACATTTCTTGTGGCCATTCCTCTGATCGCTACTTTTTTTTTTTTTAATCTGGAGAATTCAAAACTTTTAGTAACCTTGTTTCTATACCTTCTCCATCGATTGTTCAAAGTTAAGCTGTGGCAATGTCTGTCCGTCCATCTGTCTGTCTGTGTGGCTGTTATTCACATATTTCGAGAACTCTTCATATTATCTGTTTTATACATGGCATCCCTGCTCACGTGATCTCAAGAGCACTTAATCAAAGTGAAGAGTAGCGTGGTGCAACAGCTTGCTGTAGTTGCACATTGCAGTGAGAAAAAAATGCAGAAAGTTTAACAAGTCGGGATTAGTGGGGAGATGCAATCAACATGGGTTATCTAGTCTACAGTGAGAACAGGAGGTGACACTTTAAGTACAAGGATATTTTAGTGAAGTTACAATACAAATACATCACTATCATTACATAAAGTTTTTACACCAAACAAATACACATTATGCTTCTCAAGATGTATATGTTTGTGATTATTGTTGTGCTTGATATTTTTCATAATGTAACGGAATTTAATATCTGCACTTTAAGTTTCATTAGCATGCTCCAATAATGACATCTTGACAATAAAAGCAGGATGTTCATTGTGATTTATGTATTACAAAAAGTCTCAAGTCTCTGTAAGTTGATTTGATACACAATATAGAAATGAATAATGGCTGGCTTGGTAAAAACAATTTCCTGAAAACCAAGGCACGCTATTACAAATGCTTCAAGTAACAAATGTGATATTTAGATAATGGATGAAAAGCTTGCAGAATTACTGATACAGGCCTTTACTTGCTTTGAATTCTGGTTGCTACTATAGGTGCATGGACATCCTCATCATTGCCTTTAATCTCTTACAGCAAAAGTTTGAAAGGAATTATCTAGATTATGCATTGGAGGTCATTTAACGATCCACCTATGGTGCACCAAAGATCAATACATAATTTTCTTGTGTGATTAATGTCTGTATATGCCACAATGCACCAAACCTACTGCTGTGCATGGAGGAACTGTTGTAAATTCTTATGGGCAAAACAGCACATGTTACAACAGTAAAAATGAATGGCATAAATATAAATGTAAAAGATTATTTTCAGAACATTAATGTTTAGTCACATAAATACTGACAACGGATTGGACAAATATTGTGGGGCATATGGTTGCCGAGAGGCAGTGAACACTGATGAGGGTCTCTCATTCCGTTGTAGAATAGTTTTTCATACTTTCATATGTAGGTGCTACATGCAGCCAATGCATTCAAAAAATGTTTGATATCAGCACTTTTTCCAACTTAAGCCAATACAAGCTGAAAAAGCGATGAAATTACATTCAGAGCAACAGTCCAAATATGTAAGTCATTTGAGAGAAATACAACTGACACAGGCACTGTGATCTTGATGTCACATCTGTCATGTGCTGCCCTCTGCTGATCGAGGCAGCCAAATGATTTAGCAATAATTTGTTGAAGATAATCTTGCATCAATAAATTAATTTCACTTCATCAAGCAATTTGTATTGTCCCCAATAAGTCACTGCTAAAGTTTGTTCAAAACCAGTCCAGGATTAGATTAAACTTTTCAACACCTCTCTTTTGGTTTAGTTTTGAGGGCTGCATCCTTCTCACATTAGTTTATGGATGAAAAACAAGAACCTCGTCCAAATCCGTTCAGAAACGCACCCAAGTATTCCACCAAAGAAGAGAGGTACTGCTCCTACATTCTAATATAGTATATGATATAAGAATCTTTGAGCCATCTAATTAAGGTGAATACCTATAAAGAAACCTATATGCAAGGGAAGGTTCTTCGAAGTGGACGTGTTTCATCACCTCCAGTGTACCTGGTAGTAAATTGACATATTCTATTAAAGAAAGAAAAAATCACTGACAATGATCAGACCAATCTGCATCCAAAATCATAACCTACAGATTCCTCTGCTGCCTCAAAAGGAAACGTGAAAACAAATGACAGTTCATCCATGTTTCATTTGTTTTATTAATTTGTTTGTTTGAATCACAATTCACACCACAATGTGTAGACTACACATTGTGGTGTGAACAGCAAAATAAAAATAAAGTAAAAATACTAATGATTTTCACCACTATCATTATTCAGATCTTTTCACTGGAAAGGCATAGCACCTATGCTTAGGTTTACTCACTAGATTTCCTTTCAGAAGTGACAGTTCATCTACCTCAAGAGTATGTGGCTCATTAACATGTTCCCTATAAGATATATCATATAAATACTGAAGTATATGAAATATCAATGATCCTTGTAGGACCAGCATATCACTGGCACTGTGATGCAGTTGTATTAATTATTCAAAATGGTCTTCAACTACTAAGTGCATTGTTTCAATATGTATCAAAGGCAGTCATTAGTAATAAGGATGAGGGCCTAGAAAGAGATTAGCCTCTATCTGCACCAACCTTCCTCTGATGCTATCTGCTCTGCTCTGCTCTAATTGTGAAAGGGACAATAAGACACCAGGGGAGATTGCCATTGACATGAATGTGTTTCCTCTGCCATCATCGAAGCTCCCATCACAGGCGTGCCTATCCATAATCCAGCCAATCACAATCTCACTTTTTAATGGTTCCTATCTTATGACATCAAATCATCTCCGCCTCTAAGCTTTCCTATAGGGGTTACAGGCAGGAATGAGCAGCAGGGGATCCAGAAATGAGACAGAAAAAACTTTTAAAAGTCAGTTTATACTACTTCATCAATCTGAAAACAAAAGCTGAAGTGGATGTAAAATCTGACAAAATACAAAACTTAACTTTGAAAGCATTTCTATTGCACAATGTGGTAAAAATACTGGCGAAAGCAGAGAAATGCTCTGTGAAACCACTTTCTTTTCTTTAAGCGTTAAAACATGGATGATGTGGCTCACTCATGCCCAACTGCTTCATTTCCTAGTCTGATGCATATAGGCACAGACCTATGAAGCACTCGCTGATCTTAGGTTCCTGTGGTGAGTGGTTTGTGGAGTGTAGGCAGCACTTGATGTAGTGTCCACTGAGAACCAGCTTTCAGCGAATGAGACGCACTCTGCTGTGACCGGGACCACTGAGGCCCCAGGGAGCAACCAGCAATTTCCACAAGGTCAACAGTTAATGAAATAACTAGGACAACCAACACAGAGCAAAAAGCAGAGTGCTCAATATTCAGCCAGCTGTCTTCCCAAAGCCTTTTTCCCACTAGCTTATCAGTCACGAGTGTGTCCATTGTTGAATTTTTTCAATTGCGACTGACAGAAGGGGGGAAGCAAAAGGACAATAAATGACCTCTAGAGAGTACAGTATTTGAAACAGGCTTATGATGGAACAGGTTGATGTTCAGAGAATTGAAAACTGCAGTGACTTTCATGCTGCGGTGGAGAACACGGCTTGTCTTATGTTGCAGCTTTTCTCTTAGATAATACTGTTTCCAGGCCTATAGGCAGCTCTCCTCTAAATGATCTGTGCACTTGATATGGTGCTAGGTTGGATTTTAGGGGCTTTTGGTAAACCCTAAGGGACTGTTTCAGTTTGGTAGGCTAGAGTAACCTCTAAGAACCTTTAAGGCACATGTGTCAAACTCAAGGCCCGCGGGCCGAATCCGGCCTGCCACGTCATTTTATGTGGCGAGAGGTTAAAAGGTATACAATTGTCTTGAAATAAAAGTCTACACTGTTTTACAGTGTACAGTGGCCATAAACAACATCTCCCACAATGCATGTCGATGACCCGATAACCCGACATGCATTGTGTGACACGCGAAAAGACCGCATCCTGCCGCGAGATCGCAGTGTTTCCATATCAGTGTTTGACTAAAGCGGATTTCTAACAAGTGATGGAGAAGATATACAAGTAATCCCAACATGTCCAAGAAGACAAAAATCGATGCAGAGAGAAGGAACTTTAATGAAAGATGAGAAAGCGAATATATGTTTGTGCTCCAAGGAGTACAAGTTACGTCTGCATTTTGACACCAAACACGGAGTTAAGTATGCCAAATTAAGCCTAAAAAAAAAACACAAAGTTGTCCAAGAATTAAAAGGCAGACTGCAGCTGCAGCAGAATGTGTTCACCAAAGCTATACCGCTAAAAGTGATGCAGCAGTGAAAGCTAGCTTTATTGTGGCTTAAGAAATCACTCGAAGTGCTTTTCGGAGGGCGCATTTATGAAGTGGTGCATGCTAAAGGTATGTGAGCAGGTGTGTGAGCAGGTGTGCCCCGACCAGAATCAGACTTTTAACGATATCAGTTTGTCAAGAAACACCATCGCAGACCAAGTTAAGGAACTAGCAGACAATCTGACAACACAGCTGGCCGAAGAGTCACGCAGTTACCTGCTTTTTCATTAGCTGTTGATGAAAGCACTGACAACATGGATAAAGTGCATCTGTCCGCTTTCATAAGAGGCGTGAAGGCAGATTTCACTGTCAGCGACAAGCTCTTGGATGTAGCTGCCATGCATGGGACGACGACGGGCAGGAACATTTTTGATGCAGTGGAAAGGTCTGTGAGTAAAACTAAATTACCGTGGGACAAGTTGATGGGGTAACTACCGATGGTGCATCTGCAATGTGTGGAGGAAAAACGGGCTTGGTTGGATTAGTGAAGTCATCACACAGATGTCCGACATGGTCACAGCTTTCCAGCGAAAAACTGCACCTGTGGAAGTCCCAGTTGGAACAGGACAATGTTGACCACTTTCCTGTCTGTCAAAGCATCTCAGCCTCAGTTCCTGGTGCCTTTTCATGCGCTCGGTTGGCTGCCAAAGTCAGTCGGTTAATTAATGCCACATATTCAGTGTGTTTACAGGTGTATGTGTTCAGATGTTTACTGTAATCAAAACCATCTCTCATTACCCTCTGCAAGGCTCTCTGCAGCCATTTGTTTTTCTAAAATGCCACACATGTGACACATGTTTTAGCAGCTAAGAATTATTTGTGTGCCATAGTTCTGCCCAGCTCAACAGTGACAAAAACGTTTTGAACAAAGTTGATGTAATAACTTGTGTGTGATCATATTTGGCTTATCTTTGTTATTAATTTGAAAAGTTTGATCTGTGATTGATGGAGTAATGTTGGGTTTCTTAACCTGATAAATTAAAGGGACTAGTTATAATTAACTAGTGTGTACAGCAAGGATGGGGCCTTGTTGACTTCGACTGAGGAGGTCATATGACAGTGGAAGGAGTACTTTGGTGACCTCCTGAATCCCACCCAGTCACCCTCTGTAATGGAGACAGAGCTGGACGATGATGGGGTATCATCTCCGATTTCCCTGGGTGAAGTCACTGTGGTAGTCAAACAACTCCACAGTGGCAAAGCCCCAGGGATCGATGAGATACCACCAGAAATGCTGAAGGCTCTGGGTGTTGAGGGGCTGTCTTGGTTGACACGCCTCTTCAACATTGCGCGGGGGTCGGGGTCGGTGCCGAAGGAGTGGCAAACAGGTGTGGTGGTCCCTCTCTTTAAGAAAGGGGACCAGAGGGTGTGTGCCAATTACAGAGGTATCACACTACTCAGCCTGCCTGGGAAAGTCTACTCCAAGGTGCTGGAAAGGAGGGTCCGGCCGATTGTTGAACCTCAGATTGAAGAGGAACAATGCGGATTCCGTCCTGGTCGTGGAACAACGGACCAGCTCTTTACTCTGGCAGGGGTCTTGGAGGGGGCCTGGGAGTACAATCTCCCAGTCCACATGTGTTTTGTGGATCTGGAGAAGGCGTACGACCGGGTCCCCCGGGATGTTCTGTGGGAGGTGCTGCAGGAGTATGGGGTGAGGGGGTCCCTTCTCAGGGCCATCCAATCCCTATATTCTCAAAGCGAGAGCTGCGTGCGTATACTCGGAAGTAAGTCGGACTTGTTCCAAGTGGGTGTTGGCCTCCGCCAGGGCTGTGCCTTGTCCCAATCCTGTTTGTGATATACATGGACAGGATTTCGAGGCGCAGTCGTGGTATGGAGGGGTTACAGGTCGGTGACCTTAAGATCGCATCACTGCTTTTTGCAGATGATGTGGTCTTGATGGCATCATCGGCTGTAGATCTACAACGCTCACTGGATCAGTTCGCAGCTGAGTGTGAAGCGGCAGGGATGAGGATCAGCACCTCTAAATCTGAGGCCATGGTTCTCAGTAGGAAACCGGTGGATTGCCTACTCCGGATGGGGAATGTGTCCTTGCCCCAAGTGAAGGAGTTCAAGTACCTTGGGGTTTTGTTCACGAGTGAGGGGATGATGGGGCGTGAGATTGACAGGAGACTCGGAGCAGCGGGTGCGGTGTTGCATGCGCTTCACCGCACGGTTGTGACGAAAAGGGAGCTGAGTCGAAAGGCAAAGCTCTCGATCTACTGGTCAATCTTCGTCCCTACCCTCACCTATGGTCATGAGCGATGGGTCATGACCGAAAGAATGAGATCGCGGGTACAAGCGGCCGAAATGGGTTTACTTCGCAGGGTGTCTGGGGTCTCCCTTAGAGATAGGGTAAGAAGCTCAGCCATCCGGGAGGGACTCGGAGTAGAGCCGCTGCTCCTCTGCGTGGAAAGGAGCCAGTTGAGGTGGTTCGGGCATCTGATGAGGATGCCACCAGGGCGCCTTCCTAGGGAGGCGTTCCTGGCACGTCCAACTGGGAGGAGACATAGGGGTAGACCCAGGACCAGGTGGAGGGATTATATCTCTTCTCTGGCCATGTGCTTAAATATATTTTTACATTTATGTAAATGCTTGTTCAATATTTGTACAGTTGAATAAATAATAATTAAATGCAGAGACACTTATTTATTACAATATTTTACGGAGTAGTTACATTCATACAGTCTTACAGTTACAACCGGCCCTTTAAGGGCAACCATAATGTTGATGTGGCCCAGGGTGAAAATGAGTTTGACACCGCTGCTTTAAGGTATCATGCACACTTAACGCCTAACTTTTACTTCCATCAAAAAGACATAAAATCAACGTCCACAACTTTAACTTGAACTATATTATGTCAGTTTTATTGCATAGACTTTAGCAAGGGCAAAGCATACAGCTCAATACTTATTTCAGTTACAATCAATCATTATCAAAAATACTTATTGATAAATCACAATACTTTAAATAATAAATTAATCTAAAAGAGCTGAGACCTGGTTAGAAATACTTAAATTTAGGTGAGACAGAGAGGGTCAGGTCTTTCCATGGCTTGCCTTTCCCTTCCTGCTGAAAGTCCAAGTCCTTGAGGCAAATCACAACCCCGCCCGGGGTCTCTCAATTTCCCCAAAGTCCAAACTTCACACCAGCAGAGTGAACAAAAGTAATCCAATATCCAAATTGTAATCAACAGCATGTTGGCAAAAATGGTTAATCAGTTGTACTCTTAATTCCTTGGTCTGTTTCTGCTGAAGATTTCTTTAAGTCCTTTCTGCAATGTTTAGGCTGCTCACATTCTCCGTCTCAGGTGTTTCTTCAAGGCTGGAGCGAGTGGAAGAATGAACTTTAGTCTGTGCTCTCGGTTTATATACTCTCTTGCTTCTGACAGTGGCTTGGTTTTATATCCTTATTAGGACATTTTCCCAGTCATCTCGCAGACACCTGCCCTTTGCCAACGGGATAGTAGGTGGTGTCACACCCAAGGGAGCATGCATAGCCACCTGTTCAATGACTAATAGTCCCTTGATGACGGCTAACAATTTCATAAAGCTTCTCTCTTGCTTTGGACAGTGGCTCGGTTTTATGTCCTTATTAGGACATTTTCTCAGCCATCTCTCCACTCAATACCTAATAACCCCTTGATGACGGTTAACGATTTCCTAACGCTTCGTTACAAAATAACTGTCTTGTTCTCGAGGCCGAGGCATGGCCTTTCCTCTTGTCCTCATGTTGACCTGATCAATCATGGTTACCCATTGTACATCATTTTACAATACTTATAAGTTCAACACTTAATTCTTATTGTGACAATAGGACAGAGACAGAGTGACAGACAGAGCCTGGAGTGTAACACTTCTTTTTCTTACCACACAGTGCTGTGTCACTTCCTCTTCACTTTCTCCTCCAACACAACCTTAATATAATGATTTAACATTCCCTTCATTACATTTCTAACCTCCAATACATTTATTTCAATCACTGTTAAACATTCCTTTACTGTAATTATGGCTAACACAATGCAGCAGGCAGAACTTTTATATACTTCAGAATCATTTCAGGACTATGTACAATGTCCATTTCTTGTATTTGCGTCTGGCAGGAGTGTATGAATCTCAACTTTTCTGACACTGTCTCTGTGTGTGTGTACACACTGGTATGTATATTAAGGCAGGAACACACCAGCCCAACCGTTGGACGTCTGAAGCGTTTGGAGAGGCTCGGACGAGGTCGGGAACACATATGTTTGGTGTGTTCAGCTGCGTCGGAAGCTTTCGGAGCCGCGCGGACGTTGTCGGATCCGACTAAGCATCCGAAGTCTGAGGAGGAGGGCCGTCGGACGTCTGAGCCATTGGATCCTCTGATTGGTTGTGTGCCAGCTGAATGGCCGTTCTGATTGGCGGTGTGCTGGCGAATCAGCGCGGTGTGTGGGAGGGACGGAATACTGTGTGCGCTTTGTTTTTCTATGCACTCCGTTCCGTCATTCCCCGTTTTCATGTTATGCAGTAGTGGCACCAGACAAGTTGTTACGTCCGTTCAGGACAAATTAATTTGTGTAAGTTTGGTAATGGCTCGCTGCATGTTTAGTATGCAGCTGTTTTTTATCGGAAATAGTTCAGTTTCGTTTTGAGCGAAAGTAAAGAGAGTTGCGTGCATAAGGTTCTCGTTTACAACTCACAACACAAGCGCCACCCGCTTATTGCATCTCGCGCAAGCGCAGAACGTACACGCTACCGTGGCGTAGGCAGCACGTCGATGTGGTGTGTTCAATGCAACTTTTCTGCCGAACGGGTCAGACAAGAGGCAACGGAGGGGTCGGAGAGTGGTCGGATAAGGCAGTTGGACGTCTGGGCGGTGTGTGGGGGCCTTTAGACAGGAGTAAATGGATCTCAACTATTTTGACAAGTAGTATGTCCTAGCATGAGGACGTTTTCAGTAAAAAAGCTCTTAAAGCTTACACTCAGCACTTAATGGCAGAAAGGTCTCATATTTTCGCCATGTCATGCCTTTTTTGTGAAACTTCACAGCAGATGGCGACTGTTATGTTACACAACATGTTGGTGCATGCAGAATTTGATCTGGTGGTTTTAATGCCAATTTTCAGTGTTCAGTATTGTTTGTGACTCTATAAAATAATGATTGTGAACTGAACGTAGGTACGATATTAAAAGGAGTGTCCTCTTACATGCCACAACAATGCCCAGAAGCTATTTGTGAATGATTGCACAAGTAACTATACAATTCGGGGACTGTTACCATTGCTACTTTTTAGAACTGCAAGTGCAATTGCCATCACTAGGCCTACTATTGCTTTACTTGCTAATACTACCGCCTCTACTACTGCTGTCCCCACTGCTATGTATGAGTACTCAGTCTTTTCACTGTGTGAATTTAGCAGGAGTAGCCAACTCCTGTGGGATAATATTCATTCTCCAACACAGACAATTTAAGGTACATATTTTTCTCAACAAAAAACTATTTCTCATCAGCTATGCGGTGTGGTTACAGAGCTGTTGTGGCAACAGTAGAGAAGTTCAAGGCTATATTTTCCAATTCATTTACATTCAGAGTATCCTCTCCTGTTGAATAACAATACAATTAGTTCTGTCATCAGCTGCCAATTTGTCCATTTAGTAGCTCACTTTAACTGCCACTTTTCACTCTGCTACTGCTGGCGGGACCTTCGCATTTGTGTTATCACTACCCAAATAACAGCAGGTTCCTTTCTACAATACTGCTTTCATGTCTTGGATATTCACATTTACTGCAAAAGCTTTGAATAGCAATAAATGTACTGCTTCAAATGTACTCCTATCACTAGTATTATTAAGTGTACAATTAATAGCAGTACTATGCATGATACATATGATATATATACTACTAGAAACTAAACAGAGCTAGAACAGCAGAAGGCTGTCACAAGTTTAAAAGTGTACCTTAACATTTCATAGCAATGAAGAAAGCAGGAATAAATACATTAATGATAAAGCACATTGCTCTGCACATTTCAACAGGCTTGTTGTGCAATACCTCGCAGGCACATTCTACCATTATCTGAAGCTTCAAACATGCCCTCCTGCCTCTCTCCATCTCCCTGCAGCTTTGGAACTGACATGGACCACCCTTTTCCTCTGACAAATATCAATTACAGGCTTGGCTGAGGCGAATTGCTCAGAGTTCAGGCACCGGTGGGATCTCATTGTGCACTGGATTGCCTGACTCTCACCATTAGTAAGGATCTGTAGTAGCATGACCCTGCCTGTTTTCATGCAAAGCCCTGACACATCCTTTATAGCAGTTTGACCCTGACTGACATGGTTGTGAACCCCAGTGGAGATCAAGCACATGTTTGATGGTTCTTGGTGCATTTGTTACATAACAGTGATGTTCAAGGGTTCTTTTTTAAGATGGTAATTCAGTGGAAATAACTACCTTTGATATGTTTCACTACCAGATATGTCCTGTCTCTTACAGCTGTCAGTGCATCACTGTCTTCCACTGAGTGTAAGCTCTGAGCACTGATGATAAAATGTATCAGTTTACTAACCAGCCTGTCTTTTGGGAAAATACAGAGAAACAAAACTGTCAACAATGTGTATTTTCCCCCTTTTCAAGCAAATGGATAAATAACCGCCATAGCTCATAATGTGCATGAATATAATCTCTTTCTCTCTTCATGTTTATTACAGATTTATATTACAAGTCTGACATAAACTGTATCCCCATGCTATATTTAAAAGCACTTCCTGTGGCACTTCCTGTAGTCAGACAGGAATCACAGTCAGTGTGTATGAATAGACATGATGAGTGCACAATTCTGACTTCACAATTCATTCCTCAAAAGGTTAATACGAAAATGCAGAAATTGAAAGTTTGTACATTTCCTTTTTTATTTTGAAAACTATGCCCTCTTGTGTCGCATCTAGCTTTTCAGTTCCTCCCTCAGGTGTTTTTCGTTCACTTCCTCACCTGTCCGTGTCCCTCCTCACTCCACCTGTTCCTCGTTCCGTCATTAGTGTGTCTATATATAGTCTTCAGTTTGTTCCATCCTCCGTGTTCTGTGATTCCTCCGTATTGTTTTGTTTCCCATCCGTGATGTCCCGTGCCTGTATCCAACTTTTCTCTCTGTGTTAGCCTCTGTTAGCTCGTGTCCGTCTTGGTTTGTCTTCCTCTTTGTTCACCCTGTGTTTTCAACCAGTTTCTTCTCAGTGTTTCCTTCAGTGTCTCCTCGTGCCTCCCTTTTAGTTTGTTTTTAGTTTTGGTGGCTGGTTTTCTCTATTGATTTTGTACTTTGCTTTTGTTTAGCACTTTGTTTTAGCCTTCAATTGATACGTTGTTTTTGGTCCTTGTGACTCATTTTTGGTTTGTCTAGTTTCCTTGTTTTTTTTGTATTTCAGCTTTGTATTTATTAAAGCTCGCTTTTAGTTCTCCCCATCCTGCCTCCCGTGTGTGTCTGCGTTTGGATCCTCATTTAGTTTCCCCCTTAAAGTGTAACAGAACAAACTGACCTAGAAAAAGATGGACTCAGCAGACCAATGCTTATCAGTAGTCAGCCGAGTCCGGTTCCTGCCAGTGGTTCTCCAGCCATTGATCCTCCATCGGCTCCCAGGACGACAGCTGTCGGTGTTCCTCCATCTTCTCCCTGGCCGACATCTGCCAGTGTTTCTCCGTCAGCTCCAGTATTTTCTCCAGTGACGCCTCGTGCCTCCCTTTTGGTATGTTTCTAGTTTTGGTTTCTGGTTTTCTCTTTTGATTTTGTACTTTGCTTTTGTTAGCACTTTGTTTCAGCCTTTAGTTGATACTTGTTTTTTGGTCCTTATGACTCATTTTTGGTTTGTCTAGTTTTTTGTATTTCAGCTTTGTATTTATTTTGTTCTTTCAATCCTGTCTCCCGTGTGTGTCTGTGTTTGGGTCCTCATTTAGGTTCCCCCCTTAAAGTGTAAGTTTCAATCCCTGTTACTTAATTTATATATATATATATATATATATATATATATATATATATATATATATATATATATATATATATACACACAGTGATGTGCACAAGGGGGGGGCAGTCGCCCCCCCTCATGGCCCAATTGTTGAAAAATGCGCGCTAAAGTGCCCTCCTGAGAGCCAAAAGGCGCAATAAAGTGCCCTCCTGAGAGCCAAAACGCGTCTTAAAGTGCCCTCCTGAGAGCCAAAAAAGCATGCCAAAGTGCCCTCTTGGTTGGCAAAACACACTAAACTGCCCCCTTGGCTGGTTAAAACATGATAAACTGCCCTCTTGGGAGCCAAAACGCGCGCTAAAGCGCCCTCTTGGGAGCCAAAACGCGCACTAAAGCACCCTCTTGGGAGCCAAAATGCGCGCTAAAGTGCCCTTCTTTTCGCCTCTGCCCTTCAATAGCAGCATATAAATATATATAAACATTCATATATATGTATGTATATGTATGTATGTGTATATATATATATATGTATGTATATGTATGTATGTGTATATATATATATATGTTTGTATATATATATATATATATATATATATATATATATATATATATATATATATACATATATATATATATATATATATATATTAGGGCCGGGACTTTAACGCGTTAATTACGATTAATTAATTACACAAAAAATAACGTGTTAAAAAAATTAACGCATTTTAATCGCAATAATTTTTGCACCGCGGAACGTTTTTCACTGGATGAGTTTCAGGGGTACCGATTATACTGGAGCACCAACTAACGTTCATGCATAGCGTTCATGCAGTGTTGGGCAGTAATGTCGCTACAAGTAGCGGCGTTACTAGTTTAACTACATTTCTCAGCAGCGTGGTGGTAGCGTCGCTACTTTCTGAATGAAATAGCTTTTCAGTAGCTTAGCTCTTTTATTGACCAAGTAGCGCGGTAGCGTCCACACAAGCTACATTTTTATGAACACCGCTGAAGAAGAAGCCACCGCCACACATGGCCGTGTATGTGGAGCCGACAGAAGCACTTCCATATGACGGTGACACCACGGACTGATCCTTGCCTACAACGTGTCTGCTGCACAGACAGGTTAGCTTGAGTGAGTTACGTTACTTGATGGAAAGATGGCAGAGGATGAGGAGGATGGAGACGAGTTGATCCCGAGGGATGCAAAAGACAAACTTGGATAATAAACAAATACAGTAACAGAGAAACATTACTCTGAATTATTACTTTTGTAATTTTTAACCAGCACAGGGTACAGCAAAAATGCAATTTCTACAAAACCAAAGTATGGTGATTAGTCAAAATGATTAGCTTAAAATGTATGTAGATATAGCTACTACTACAGAGTGGGCCTAATAAAAATACCACTTTTGAAACTGCCAGTTATATGAGACACTGGTTGATGGATATAGTACTTTATTAATCTCAAAAGGAAATTAAAGTGTTACAGCCACTTGACATAAATCAAAATCCAAAAACAATGAGGTAGGTAAAAGAAACAAATACAATAAAAGGCGGAATTATATACAATAACTAAATAGACTAACTCAAATATCAAATATAAATGATAAAGCTGAAACTACAATACTAGAGAACCTTAACGAAAACTACAACTATAAACTAAGAAGAAAAAAACAAAACAATGTTTTGTTGCTTAAGCTTCTGTATTCAATCATTATTCAATGGTATACTAAAATCCATGTGAAAAAAATTGCTTCTCACTGTTCTCAGGTCAAATATTTATATGCGATTAAAATGCGATTAATTTCGATTAATTAATTACAAAGCCTCTGATTAATTCGATTAATTTTTTTAATCGAGTCCCAGCCCTAATATATATATAATGTTTGTTTGTATATATATATATATATATATATATATATATATATATATATATATATATATATATATATATATATATACATACATATATATATGTATATATATGTATGTTTATATATATATATATATATATATATATATATGTATATATATGTATATATATATATATATATATATATATATATATATATATATATAATCCCTGTTCCCTTGAATATAACTGATACTGACAGCCCCATTGGCAAAGGCGAAATAAAATGTTGGCACACAACGATTCTGCAAACCATGGATATGTTCACATTTATATGTGCCATATTGACATTTCTACCATATCATATTATGTCCATATTATGACTTTATGACTTGACTTACATGTCCCGAGGTGGAGAGAGAATACCTCTGAGCCACTGAAAACAGACTACATTTCAACATTTGTAAGTGTGACATCGGGACAATTTTCAGGCATTTTTGTGGCAACAAAAGCTGTTTATTACATCCAAAGCATTGTTTGCAGAAACATACACTGCCATCATCCCTTCTGGCTAATAGGTTGATATTGAACATCTATAAAGGCTTAAGGCCCTAAGCTTGAATGAATACTCTCATGAATGAGTCCATCACCACTCAAAATGTAGCAACTGGGTAAAAGGAACAGAGATAAAAGAATAGACATGGTAGTGATGATGATGAGATAGTAATACCAGGGTGCTGATATTATCTATCGAGATATTTTTATATCAGCTATTTCATCTCAGATCCCTCTCAAAAACTGAGCAACAAAGCACATCTATCCAGTTCTGTTAATATAGGAAAGTCATAGGAATAGCCAAGTTCAGTTATTATTAGTTACATTAAGAGACAGCTATGGAGTGCAAGCTGTACGTCACCTGCACTGCGTTGTGTTCTGCAAGGAAGTAATGCAATTCTGCAGGCCATGACAGTGCAGGTAAATCAGGACCCTGCGTGCTGCTCTTGAAGGGCATCTTTTTTGTGCTGAGTGTGCAGCACAATTACTGAAAGGTCAACGCAGCCTCTTAGCAGGAGAGCTGTTGAGATATCTCTATCACTCGGCTATCTTTTCAGTGATTGTCTCACTCAAATAGCAAAAGTCATAAAGTGCTCTACGTATGATCTCATGAGAGATCATACGTCAGGATGCTGAAATTGTGATCCTCCACATAAAATGTTCAACTTTTGAAAAGTTATCTATCAAGGTCTTTCTTTGTTGTGGAAATGTACAGCAAACTTCAGCTGAAAATTCATGCCAGGTCCATCAGCTCCCACAGCCTGTTATCAAACAACACTTTTTTTTTTTTTTGAAAGGAAGGAGACAGGAGAAAGAGCGGCAGGTTAGAATTTCTATATGATGAATGGCTGTGGAACTCTGCCGCCAGGCACAGCGACATGAATCTGCAATAAGAAAATATCACCACAGCTGCTTATTTTGACTACTTGCCTTGGTGACAGACGGTATTCCTGTCCTGCATCAACAATAGTTTGTAATTTATGTCGAAGTTTCTGTACCAGAACCGTGAAATACATCCATCTACATAAATATACTGCAGCTCTCTGGGAAATATTGTGTTAACATGTTTGTGCTGGCAGCTTAAAACATCATCATCCAAGAATCTTTTAGTGATACCACTGTGATATTTGTTGACATTACTCCAAACATGCATTGGCAACTAGATAGTCGATCAGCTGCATTTGGATCTCCATTTCCCTCCATTAATAGCTTTAACACAGAGGGGATATTTCTTCAGGCTCTGCAAATTAACTAGTGCTGTTCTTTTGTTACTGATGCAAATTTAGATAGCAGCACAATTAAGGTTCTACAGCAGCGAGTCATTTACGTATACAATAAGGCTCAAGTTTGGTCTGACAATTTAGCTAGGTGTGATTTCACTATAATAAGATATATAATATAGAGATATAATTAAAAATTGAGTATAACTGATATAATTGAAGACCTGATTCAATGCCAGAGGTAAAACATATAGCAAGAATAGACTTTGACGTAAACAAAGCATTAACTAGTAGCTGATTAATATTAAATGTTATTGTCACCTGATGAGAATAATTTACATAGAACTGTGCACTTTTCCCCCCTACCCTTTGTGTTTCTGGAAACACCTGCACCTCATCACACCATAATCTTTACCTAAAACCGCATAATAATGTCACTGACCAAACCAGTGTTTAACTGGACCCTGCCATCAGAAGTAGCTGCATTTCCTCTCAACTTATTATTAAATTGAATTAATGCTAAAACAATAAACTAAGATGTTAAACATGGGAAATATGTTCTGAGTATATATCCTGCAGCCATTACATACAAACTGAGTATCACACCTATAAAAAAATAACAGATGGTTTAGTCATGATTTTTTTAATTTTATGATTTCAGGCCAACAGTACAGGCAGGCATTTGTTTGATAAGGATAGCAACAACATTAATATATTTAATGAAGGCACAGATTTTGGCAAGGGATGGTCTTATGGGCATGTCAGCCCAGCCTCAAGGACTGTAATTGGAAACAGACAAATAAAGCCTGCTAAGACCAACAAAAGAAGCTTTATTATTTTCCTGTAGCGCCACCAAATTACAATTGACTGTGTTGGATTTTACATCTCAGTGGGGATTATAGGTAATCTGTTACCACAGATTTCAATAGTGTGTGTTGGGAACATTTGTAAATGAGGATATTGAACTTTGTAACCACATCCTAATGGGATACCTAGGGATCTTTGTTATTTTTGTCACCAGCTTCTGGTTGCTGTAATTTAATTTCTTCCCTTTTAACTTCAACTTTCAGACTAAAAAAGTGTTTGAAAAAAAAAATAAGGTTAAAATAAGACTACAAGAAGAAGACCACAATAACACTTTATAATAACCGTCATTAGCAAATGGTAAGTTTATAGTAAATTCAACTTCAGTTAATAGTTATATCACACTTAAACTATGAAATGCTTTTTTCCACACCATTTATTGAGCAAATTTAGATGTTTTTAATTACGGATTTGTGCTTTGGTGTCCTTGTTTTCTGTGCTTGTTGTGCTTTTAGAGGTGCACTGAGAGGCTGGGCAGGGTTTCCCCTCATTGGAGTCACTGACACACACACCTGCAGCCATAGACGGATTATCATGACCACGGGCCCTGGACACAAACTCGCCGCGGGCCCGTGCCTACACACGCAGACAGTGCGCGCGCAAAGGCGCTGTAACGCCCGCCAATGTAATAATGTTCGCAAACGTATTAAACCACAAACGTAATAAAAAACTGCAGCATTTAATGTAATAAACCCACAAATGTAATAATACAATTAATAATGGTCGTTGTGGTTGTTGTTTGTTTGTTTGTTTGCCGATTCACCTATTAATACTACTGACCATGGGTACAAAATCCAGCTGCTGACTCTCCGCTCTGCCATCACACAATGGATCCCCCGCCCTCTCTCTCTCTCTCTCTCTCTCTCTATTGTTTGCCCGAAAAATCATTTCTGTGAGGAAAACATCGCCTGACATTTAAATTTAAATTCCCATTGACAATAAAAATCTGAAGAAATCTGGATTTATTACTCATTTGTTAACACAACACTTATCAGTCTATAGCTAAATATCTAAAGGTTTATTAATTCAAGTCAATGCAAATTCTCTATATTGGCATGAATGCCACTACAACAATATTGCTAAAACACCAAGAACCAGAAAAGAGTACCCAGCACAGTGTGTGTGTTCATGTGAAATAATAATAATAATAAATAATTATAACAATAATAATAATAATAATGATAATAATGATAATAATAATAATAACTTTGAACATGATCACAATTAATGTAAATAAATAACAAAATGCAAACATTAAAGACTCCTTCTAACCGTTTTCTAAAAGTGTCTGTATTTTAATTCAGAAAAGTTTTCATATAAATTACACAAAAGAAAAAGAAAATATAAGTTTTACCTATTTCGGCCGTAAGCGGTCAAATTGACCGCACGTCATTTCGCATGGTTTGCTGCTTTCTCTCTAGTCTCTAACTTTGTTAGCAGTCTCCAGCTATGCTTCTTTGTAAATTTACTTGTAAGTTAATTATTATATAGTTGCATTATATAGCCTGGTTGGCACCAACAAAAACGGGACTTCCCGTGAAGTGATGAGACTCTGACCGTGTACCGGGGAAAGCCGAGGGAGAATGTTTGCATCCTGAGCACCGCACACACAGGTGTGGGCAGCTTCAGTGGGGCGAAGGCAAAACCAGATTAATGTAGGCCTACTGTTACAACACGAAGTACAGCGAGGACGTCCCGGACCAGATGGCGAGAGCGTAGCCTACTCCGTCAAAGACACCGGTGGTCTTCTATAACATCCTCGACCTGGCTGGGATAAATGCCCGCATCTTATTCAAGAAGCACCAGCAGCAGGAGAGCCCGGAGGAAAGTCCTGCAGCAGCTGGCAGAGGAGCTGAGGGCAGAATACATGGAGGGGAAAGAGGCCGCGGCAGTCGGCACAAGGTGCAGCAGCGGAAGAAACCGCAGCAGCAGCAGCAGACACGGACACGGAGGCAGTGCCGGTCCGAAAGAGCTGCAAACGGAACCAAACGTCGGACACTTGAAATGCCACAAGCCCGTGTGTGGTAACTGTGAGGAGAGCGGAGGTAATCTGCAGACTGTGACCAGTGATCACAACGGCTCTTTGTTTGTTTTAGATCAGCTCCTTTCCAGCTTTTTTGATTATTATTATTTTTGTATTATATATCATTAAGTGTTAAAATAAAATGTTTCATAATCAAAAAAGTTACTTTTAATTGTTAGCCTAATTTTCTTGTTCTGAGTTTTCTCTATTAAAATCTTGTATAAATATATGCAATAATTACGGTTTACTATATGCGACGATGTGAATATTGATAAATGTATAATTAAACTTGTTAAAATGTACATTTTGGTGTTATTTCGTTTTAATAAAAAAATATCATGACACAATGAATGCATTCATCACGCAGTTGTGCATTTACATGAGAGATTATAGAGTTTAAAATCTAGCGGTCATAATGACGCTTACGGCAGTTCTAGTAGTGTTGGAGTTCCGGCTCCTCTAGTGCTAGACATGTTTCAAGGTGTAGCCTATAAATACTTTTCTTTAAATAATAATGTGAGATATAGTTTTTCACACACAAAAAGTTAAAATAGGCCCTTATCTTGTTAAAATCCTTTTCCCTCATTAAAAATTCCAGAATCAAGAAATATTCAAATATATGGCATCCCAAAAGTTTGAAACTCAAACATTCAAGAGTAGGAACAATATGAAAATCACATGTTTGAGTGGAGGGGGTAAATCAATAGACTTGGCAGGTGATGCGTCAGGGCTTTTGGTTCAGCACTGCGGACAGCGGGGTGAGACAGAGAGATGATCCTCATTAACAAGAAGCATTTGGCTTATGCAGAGAAATAAATCTGTTTAAACTAGATATTTATATGCCACAAAACAATTAAAAAGGAGAGTGAGAGCGGACGAGGCATCCATTGTTTGATGGCGGAGCGGAGAGTCAGCACCTGGATTTTGCACCCACGGTCAGTAGTATTAGTAGGTGTATCGGCAAACAAACAACAACGACCATTATCCATTGTATTATTACATTCGTGGGAAGTTATTACAATAAAGATTTTCACATCCGTACAAACTTAATGAATTCCTGCAAACGTATAGTTATTACATGTGCGGGAAATCGCGTGTTACGTTTGTAGTAGGCAGCGACCCCAGCATAATCACACATTACTGATTTAACCTTATAATTTCTAAAACATTCAAATGATTTTATTATCATACTACATTTCAAAACCACATTCATTCCAATATTCTTTTTTTAAATTGTACCAAAAAAAAAAAAACTCTGAAGGCCAAGGGCCCCTACTGGCTCTGGGGCCCTGGGCACACGCCCACTTTGCCCATGTGGTAATCCGTCTATGCCTGCAGCAGATTGGCAATCAGCAGTTGCTGATAAGCCCTGGTCTTCACTTGACCTGCTGCCGGATGATTTCACCAGTACTGCATGTCCTCTACCTCGTGTCATTTACCAGCAGCTCCATTTCCAGTAACCCAGCCTTGGGCACCTTGCCCTGAGTTCCCCTGAGCTCCACACTCCGTGATATCCACCGGTGCAAGCCTGGGCTACCTCTCCTCTGCCTCCTCTCCCGTGGATTCTCCAGCCAGAGCTTGTCCCTACTCATACTCCCTGTGAAGCATCAATAAATGCTTTGCTACACTACTCCCTGCCTTGTTTGCTTCTTGGTCCACCTACACCTACAAATTGTAACAGAATCATCTGACCAAGAATGCACCCAGCAGATCTGGAATCCCTCCACCTGACACTCAACACCCAGGCGTCCTTGTTGGCAAGCATGAGCACATGCTCAGGGATGTAATGGAGTCTCTCCATGTATTATGCTCCAGCGTCACTCAACTCAGCCACCAACTCAAGCACCTTACCTCCAAACCACCTGCACCCCCTTCAACTACACCATCAACTGTGAGTAATCCACCTGTTGTCCCCCCCCATCTCTCTCCCCTTTCCTGTCTATCCACTGTCAAATAAAGGTGTCTATGCCTCAACAAAAAAAAGATTGAACATATTCCAGATTTTATTCTTTTATTGTTTTTTGTTTGCTGTTTCTGATCCATCCATAACAATTTAGCCTAATTAGCTAGTTACATTCTTGATAAATTAGACATTAATGCACATGCTGTCAACAACATGGCGCCCAGCGTGGCAGACGTGTTTGCGAGGTGCTCCTGACACCAGTTTTTTCTAGTATTTATTTTAGTTGTACTGTGTACAGTTAATGTAAGGTGCTGGTGCGGAAGGATCGTGTACAGCAGAGAAGCACTTTTGAACATCGAAACAGCTCACCACAAGCTTAAATCTGACCTTGTTAACATCCTACCACACCTGGACACCTATTACATCCGGCCAGCGCGTCCACGGCGGAGACGAGGCAAGAGAGGTGGGCTACATGCTAGGCTAAAGGCTAAAGCTACACGTCCACTGCTACCTAGCCTGCTGCTAGCTAATGTCCGCTCCCTTGAAAATAAAATGGATGAGCTGAGAACCAGGACAACAACACAGCGTGAGATCAGAGAGTGCTGTACTCTGATTTTTACGGAAACCTGGACCACAGACAACACGCCAGATTCAGCCATCTAGCTTCAGACCCACTCCGTACACCGCGGAGACCGCACATCGGCCTCGGGGAAGACCAAAGGCGGCGGCGTCTGTGTCTACATCAACAACAGATGGTGTTCGGACGTTCAGGTGGTGGAGAAACATTGTTCAGTGGACATAGAGGTGCTGATGGTTAAGTGCAGACCCTTTTATTTACAGAGGGAGTTCAGTGCTGTGTTTATTTTGGCTGTTTACATCCCGCTGCGGGCGAACCGGACAGCAACGCTCGGACTACTGCATGACACTATCAGCAACCATGATTCTACACACCCCGACGCTGTGTTTGTTGTGGCAGGGGATTTTAACCACTGCAACCTTCGGACTGTCCTCCCCAAGTACCACCAGCACGTGAGCTTCCCGACGAGGGACAACAACATTCTGGACCATGTCTACAGCAACGTGAAGGGCGCCTACAAGGCTGCCCCCCGCCCCCACTTCGGACAGTCCGACCACATCTCCGTGTTCCTCTACCCATCTTACAGGCAGCTCCTCAAACAGGCCCCCCCCAGTAAGTAAAACTGTTAAAGTATGGATCGAAGAGACTGATCTTGTGCTGCAGGACTGCTTTAACAGTACTGACTGGGATGTGTTTAAGACTGCTGTTGTGAGAGGGGACCGTACTGTGGACTTAGAGGAATATGCTTCAGTGGTTATTAGCTACATCAGCACATGCATAGACAATATTGTCCCCACCAAGTGCTACAAAACATTCCCAAACCAAAAACCCTGGATAAACTGTGATGTACGGTCCATGCTGCGTGCCCGCTCCACTGCATTTGCCTCTGATGACGATGAGGGCTACAAAAAGGCCAGATACGACCTACGTAGATCCATCAGAGAAGCCAAGAGACAGTACAGAGTGAAGCTGGAGGGATACTACACCACCGCGGTTCCCCGGCGCATGTGGCAGGGCCTGCAACACATCACAGACTATAAGCAGCGGAGCAGGGAGGTCACAACTAGCCAAAGCACACTACCAGATGAGCTGAATAAGTTCTACGCTCACTTCGACGCCCTAAATACCAGCAGAGGGACTCTACCAACAGAGGCAGCACAGAGCTCTTCACTCACGGTGACATCAGCTGAGGTGTGCGGGGCACTGAGGAGAACGAATCCCCGGAAGACAGCAGGCCCTGGTAACATCCCGGGCCGTGCACTGAGGGTCTGCTCAGCGGAGCTGGCTGAGGTACTAACAGATATTTACAATCTGTCCCTCTCACTATCTTCTGTGCCCACCTGCTTCAAGACCACCACCTTTGTGCCCTTGCCTAAGAAAAACACCATAACCTGCTTAAATGACTACCGTCCCATCGCACTCACTTCAATTGTGATGAAGTGTTTTGAGAGGATAACATGACCCACATTAAAAAGACCATCCCGGACATGCTGGACCCCCTACAGTGCGTATCGTTGGAACCACTCCACTGATGATGCAGTAAACACCACCATCCACACAGCTCTCACACATCTGGAGAACAAGGACACGTATGTTCGAATGCTGTTTATCGCTACAGCTCAGCATTCAACACGGTCCTCCCAACCAAACTGGCTGAGAAGCTCCTCATCCTTGGACTGACACCTTCCCTCTGCAGCTGGGTCCTGGACTTCCTCACAGACAGACCCCAGACAGTCAGAGTTGGTACCCAGATATCAGGCACAAGGATGGTGAGCACAGGGACCCCCCAGGGCTGTGTGCTGAGTCCTCTTCTGTACACCCTCTTCACTTATGACTGTGCCCCCACCCAGCGCAACACCACCATCATCAAGTTTGCGGATGACACAACAGTCATCGGACTGATCACTGGTGGGGCGGAGACGGACTATAGAGAGGAGGTGGATCAGCTGGTGTCCTGGTGTCACACAAATAATCTCTCCTTAAATGCAGAGAAGACTAAGGAGATGATTATCGACCCGAGGAGGAGGAGAGACCAGCACAGCCCACTTTACATCGGTGAGGCACAGGTAGAGAGGGTGAAAACCTTTAAATTCCTCGGCACCCACATCAGCGAGGACCTCTCCTGGTCACACAACACCCAGCACATTGCCAGGAAGTCTCAGCAGCGGCTGTACTTTTTAAGAAAGCTGAGGAAATTTGGTCTGTCCACCAAACTCCTAAGCAACTTCTACAGATGTACAGTGGAGAGCATCCTGACCAACTCCATCACAGTGTGGTTTGGAAACTGCACAGTACAGGAAAGGAAGGCTCTCCAACGTCTGATTAAAACTGCACAATACATCTGTGGAGCAGCCTTCCCATCACTTCAGGACATTTACAAAACCTGGGTCACAAAGAGGGCACACGACATCACCAAGGACACTACACACCCACAGCACACACTGTTCACACTGCTACCATCTGGCAGACGCTATAGGAGCGCAAAAGCCAGAACAACCAGACTTAAAAACAGTTTTTATCCACAGGCCATCAGGCTGCTGAATGACTCGGTCTCATGACAACTCTGTATACTTGCACTATAATCACTATTTGCACTATACCCAATACTGCACTCTAAGAAATGAAATAGTGATGTTGTTCATATTGTGTAACTTTGTTGTGGTAAATTTACTGTAACTATTAAGTTTTTACAGAATAATTAACAAGGTCTCATTGGAATAACATAATAGTAAGACATTTCAAGGCTACAAAACACAGAAGATTCAAACGAACATAACCATCTCACTTAAATCATACATGCACGCAAAGATACTCTACAATGCATTCTCAGACATGGGCAGTAACCACGGAGCAAAGCAACCCCCAACACTTGCGCGCCATGTGCTCAGTTGGAAGCCCTCATCCTTGAAAAAATTGGTAAGTACTAACGTTAATGTTTTCTTGATAATACAGTATGAAACTGTGTTGTGTCAACCGACGATAAGTGTTTTCAGTTTTTAATGCCCTCGGTTGTGTATTTGGAAAAAGTT
The DNA here is from genome assembly GCF_900880675.1 of Sparus aurata. Taxonomy (NCBI): domain Eukaryota; kingdom Metazoa; phylum Chordata; class Actinopteri; order Spariformes; family Sparidae; genus Sparus; species Sparus aurata. The sequence continues at coordinate 20,676,472 of NC_044199.1, forward strand.
TGGAAAACGGTCATTGCTAGCTTCGGCCTATGCTAGCTTAAAACGCACACACACACACACACAGTTTCTTGCTAATGTGTCTTTATCGGCTTTTTTTTTTTCGCCAACACGGCTGCAGTGTGATGTTTTTGATAATACAGTGTGAAACTGTATGTTGTCTCAACCGACGATAAGTGTTTTCAGTGTTTAATGCCCTCGGTTGTACATTTTGAAAGAGTTTGAAAAAAGGTCATTGCTAGCTTAAAACACACGCACGCGGGCACACACACACACACACAGTTTCTTGCTAATGTGTTTTTATCGGCTCTTTTTTTGTTTTTTTCTCCCAAACACAGCTGCAGTGTGATGTTTTCCGATGCTGGTAAATCCGCAAATAAAAAAAATCTGAGACATATGCTTCTCTACTACCAGACGGGTTTATCAGGCTGTTCGGACACAGGGCTTAACGTTACAGCAACAGCTAAGTGAGGCAGAGGCACAGTAGTGGTGTACCGGTTATCATTACTTTGTACCCTAAATAATAAACCTCCTAAAGTGTGTCAACCTGCTGGGTGGCCTTCGGTTTATCAGTAAACAGCGTCTGAGGTTATTGTAGCCCATTGGTTTAACACCACATGCTAACGTGTCCTTTTTGGTTTATAATTGCCTCTTTCAGCTTCGTATTCTCACTTAATGCTGTTCTATTATCAACAAACACACGTGGAGATGGTTCTGCAAACGAGATGCACAGTTGTTAAATGATTGGCTGTTGGCAGTCACTCTTAGCAAGCTCCATTGTCAAGGGATGTGACAGGCTGTAAGCTGGTTCATATTTGTTACACATGTGCTTTCATGTTTACATTTAGTGCATATACATCAAATTATCGAACAGTTTTCTTATCATTAAGGGGTGGTGATGCTGCTTTGTGTTAAACATCTTTGTTTTTATAGTTCTTCTCTCCCAAAGGGTTGCAGTATTGGGGATGAAAATGTTTTTTTTTCTGACATTTTTTCCAAATAAATGAGTTTGGTGTGTGTCATTGACATATTTGTGCTACTGTCAAGAGCAAAGCTGTTATTTCTTGAATTCTTAAATAGCCAGATGATTTTCTTTTGTGCCAGTTTATACTGCATCCCTAAATATTGAACAGAAAGCAGGAGGAGCTTGGGCGGGCTTGATCACTTTTTAAAAATTCATATTTGAAATTTTATATCACATTTTAAAATCTAATAAATAATCCTAGAGTGATACTAAAGATGTCATTTTTGTGTGCCCCGTTTTCATAATTTACATCAATGAATTGCTTTTGGTAAAAATATACAGGTCTGGTGCAGTTGACTAAGAGAGGCTCAATGTAACATTATCTAACTGCTATTTACTAATATGTTCCATATCTGTTTTATAAACAGTTCTAATCCTGACATCTGAAGAGATTACTTATCACTGTCTCTCTTCTTTGTAGGCTCTGAATGTGGAGGTGCAAACAGTGTTGAAAGTGACATGAGATCATTTTAAGCTTCACCTGAGATTCTCACTCAATCTGTTTTAGGTAAATTCAGAGTTCACCCGTATTACCACAGTCCCCCTGCTGTCAGCCTTTATGGCTCAACTGGATCATACTCCAGCCAACTGATGAAGGTTTTCAAAAAGAAGGGAGGGGCAGCAGGACGCAGAATTAAACTGATCATGGTTGCCATGGACCAGGTATGTGTTTTTCACTCAAACCCTGACTCGGAGTTGAACTCTTAACATAAAAAAGCTGTTTAACCTCGTTTCATTTTTAATCAAGTTCAGATATGCTTTAGAGCCAGATCATAATCAAATGTAGTATTATAACAGAATGAACTCATGAGCATCATTAACACAATTTCTAATTATATTTCATTATTCAGTATCCTCTGTTTATGTCACTTTAATATTAAAAGTTAAAAATCTAAAACCATTAGTTATTTTAAAAGGAGTTGGTAAAAGTTCTGTTTTTGGTCTCCCACAGAATCCAAGCATTGAAGTAAGACGGGAATGCATACTGAAAGCATTATGTGTCTACTTAAATGAAGAGCCTGACATACTTGTTAAGAAGTACATGGTGAGTTATGACACTGTTAATCAACCATAGCGTTTAATATTGCTAATTAATATAAAAAATGCAGCTTTTTAAACACTGTTGTGTGTTAATATTCAGAAACCTGTCTGGATAGCTTACGTTCAAATTATCTTGTTGATATAATGTGTAATTATGACAATTCAGCAACAACTTTTCCAAAGATAGCAGAGACATTTAATGGACACATTTTAAATATATGTGAATATACAGTATATGGTTACAAGTATAGAATTTAGAAAAGACACTGCAGGCTAATAATAAGAATCACTCCTGTTAAAAAAACAACAACCATGAAATTTGTAGATATTCCTTAATTATTCATTTTTGAAGCTGTTTCTGCAAACCATGGTGCAACAGATCTCTGTGACCCAAACGAGTACTTCCTAATAGGATAATGTAGATTAATTGTTCAACAAACACAATTTACCAGTCTTATTCTTTGAAACAATGGAAACCATTAATGGAAAATATACATTTTTAATACATATGATTAAAACGGTTTCTTTCTGCCATTTTGAGGATGTTGATGTAGGTGCAGAGAGAGAAATGGAGAAAGTGGTTCTGGGCATCTACGCTGTGCAACGAGAGGGAGCAGAGGTAACAGATCCACTCGACGATGTTGGCATCCTTGTTGAAGGATGTTCGGTGCTGCAAGACCTCAGAGATGTGGCAAATGGCTTTGCAGCCCTGTTTGGCTTGATCTACTGTTTACACTTGAGTTATCCCAAGGACCTGCGATACACTTTTGAGTTTCTTCAAAAAGTGGTGATGGGATTGGATGGGAACAAGCTCTCCACTAAGATGCAAGTCCTCAAAAACAAACTGCATGAGTAAAGTGCAATCAAGACTGTAGATAAGAACTGGACTTGGATTGGATCTCTGTTGATCCCTACTCGAGAAAAAGCCAGCGCTTTGGGACTGTGGACTCAACTGTCAAGTTTAAAAGACATTGTTTTTCTTGGTCTGTAATTGTGTTATTTGACATTTTCGCCTTTGGTACATTTTTGCACAAGTGATGGAGTTGGAATTCATAAAGAGTAAAAGTAAGATGGCCTGCAGTAAATCTTACCTGAAGCATGGTCATGATGGTCAGAGACAGTTATATCCATGCACATACTATGAATGTCGATGGTCATTCAAAACATGGAATGCTCTTAAAACTCATTTGAGTCGATGTCATGTAAATGTGTTAGGTACTAGAAGTGCAGAATTAAGGGTTTGATCATGCCCTTTGTGCCCTGGAAGTGAAATACCATCTAGTAGAGAGTATTTTTTCACATCAACAACCATCTGAAGCGTTATGAAACAGTAACTTGCGTGTTTCAAATTTATATACTTAGAAATCACATAAGAATAGGAGGCATCCACATTGCACAGTTAAAGACTGTTTGTTGAAGTAGTTGAAATGTGGTAATGTAAATGGTGATGAATATGCATCTGAAGACCATCCAGGTGATCTTGGAGAAACTGCTTCAGACTTAGACTGTCATAATTTGATTGAAACTGACACACCAAATGAGAACTTGCAAGAAACAATCATTCAAAAAATAGCAACTGTTCTTTTGAAATTAGAGGTTTTTTCATGTGTGCAATGTTCAGCAATTGATGGCTTGCTTGAGGAGTCACATTTCATTTTGACCTCAGCAGCGCTGCCTATATCACAAAGCACAGCTTTTGACATTTTTAGTAAACATAACCTCTAGGTTGACCAGTTTGTAGTTAACCAAATGTTTAAGTTATCTATAAAACGTAGATGGTTCAACAAATGTGGATTAAATCAGGTGTGGGGTTAAAAGAGTAACATGATGTACCTATACTCTTTATTTTTATTTCCTAAGTATATTTTCAGTTTTTGTGAATGTGTGTGTATACTGTACACAAACACATTATATTCTCATGTTACAACATTATACACATTATGTGTAATAGTCCCACTGTTTCCTAATGTTTCCAGAGTATAATAAAGGCTCAAGTGAAATTAAGCAACTTAAATTATATTTATTTAACTTGTTGATTTAGCCAGTACAACTAGGGTGTTGCATTAACACAAACCTACCACATTAATAATGTTCATTTGTGTTAAGTTAATTGAACTCAATCATATTAAGTTAACTTAATGTGGTGTCATTAAATCCAACATAATATTGTTGTGTTTATGCAATATAATAATGTCATGTAGCTTTAAAGTAAGAATATTAAGTTAGATTTACTTAATATGTGTTGTTCACATTAATAGTGATTTGCTTTTCCTGTTTAAATAACACAGTTTTGTGGGACCGGTTGACATAACTTAGTTAAGTAAAATCAACATTTCATTTCTTAGAGTGTGTGAACAACATTTGCACTGTTCCAATGTATATATTCTATATATCTCTTATGTCTTTCAGTGCCTCTGCTGAATGCGAACTTTGCGCACGCAAACATGCCTGTCGCCTTTACATCTTCTTATAAGTATAATGTGTATATTTTATAGTTCATATTTTTGTGTTTTTATATTTTGTGTGTCGGGAAACTTGCAAATTAAGAATTTCATTGCCTGGTGTAAACTATGTGCATATGACAATAAAACATCTTGAATCTTGAATCTTGAATGTGTTCAGACTTGACCCCACATAGTATGACTGCCCTTTTCTTAAAAAAAACAAAAACATATATGCAACTTCTTAAAGCCAGAGCTGCCATACTCATAATGGTGGTTAATTTGTTTTTTAACTGAATGCAAGCTATGTAATACTTAATAATGTTTTGTTTCGTTTTCTTCCGCTTTCTCCATAGGGGTCGCGTTACCGCTTTATACCACCTTTTTCAAGGTGGAGCGGGGGTTGCTGGGGCCAAATCCAGTGACTCTATGGGCGAAGGCCAGGGTACTCCCTGGATGAGTCACCAGCTCATTGCAGAGCCCTTACTGATGGCAGTGGCTCCCACGAAGGTGCCAACTGCACATCAGGAGCAATTTGGGGTTCAGTATCTTGCTCAAGGATACTTCGGCATGTAGCTCAGTCCGCCCTGGGAGCCAGGGATTCGAACCAGCGACCTTCCGGTCACTAGTCCTCAGCTCTACCCACTGAGCTACAGCCACCCCCACTTAATAATAACATTGCACAGTAATTTACACGACAGCCCAAATACAGCAAAACAATGCATAAGAATGCCGTTTATTTACAGGGAAGGTCTAGTTTGTGCTTCTGGCTGAAATGTCTACAATTCCAATTCATGTCAAGTCAGTGAAAGGTCACTCAAAACATCAGCTCCACCAAATAAGAGGTGAAGAATCATTTCCAGCATTGCAGAGAGCCTTTCTACAACGACAGTGCGACAGTGAAAATATAGAATTAAAGATCATATGAGGAATTGAAATGCATGTGTCTTTGAATGTATCTTTATTTTCTCATCCACCTTTAACAAAGGATGCATAATTTGGATCTTTACAGTCAGTGACTACTGATGCTTCTCCCAAAACTCCCATTTTGTCATCCAATGATGGGTTGTTTTATTCTTACAGCAGCTGCAAGGTTGAATCCAAGGTGATACTTCTTCAAGTGCTGCATCTGTATTCCCTGTACTCTGGTCATTCTCATCAAAGTGGCTCGATGGTGATGCAATTCATGGTGTGAGAGGGCCAGGGGGAGTCTGAAAGCTTAGTGTGCCGAAAAGGCAGATGTCACGAGAAACCTGATTGTGCTTATCTGCCCAGTGATGGCCTGCCTCAAGCCAGATTTGTAAAAATGTAAACAACAAAAACAAATGAATAAATAAATAAAATAAAAGAATGTATCAACAGGTACATAACACTTTCCTGACTGGAACACTTGATTAAAGCGAAAATCTGAATGCCGCAGACTATTCCTGTCATATTCAACAAGCCAAAGTACTGCAGTTAATGAAGGTGAGAGGTATTAGTAGTCTAGTATTATGGCTTACATACTTAACCTTTTAATGCATGAGTGCTACCCCATTCTACATATACAAAAATATGCAAATATGAAACCATGAGGGGACTTTACAATGTTTATTTTTCTCTCTGTAAAAACCCTTTTGACACAATTATATAATTTTTTGGAACAATGGTTGTTTCAAATTGCACAACATTTAGTACAATGTTGTGAAAATTATGCAACCATGCACGGAAGTTATCTACATCCCTAACACGATTAATGTACAACCAAAGTGGGGAACCTATTCATATTCATTTATCCATTTACCAATGACAGAAAGACACAGTTGAGAGTGATTTACTGCAATGCAACCTATTTGTATAATCTACTTCTTCCCAAGAGCATAGTGACTGAATAGCACAGACATATTCACAGAACACTTCATACTTCATGCACTTCATGTATATCCACCTGATAAATAGATTTTTGTCAAAACCGCATATGTGAACCTGCTGCTCAATCACTGCAATATTGGCCCACAACTAAGAGGGTAAAACAGTTGTTCCCATGATGCAGTGTGACTCAATACCTTGACAGAAACAGGTCTGAATGGGGCAGAGGACTGCCATTCCCTGTATCACGCCTTCAGCATCCTGTTAACTGAACTACTGAGATCAAAGCAGGGGACCTTCCTGCACCAGTCAGTGCCAAACAAAACTGAAAACTCCTCCAGTGAAGAAATCTTGCCCACAGGATTTCTCAGACACAGACATTTATGAGACCATAACCTTGTCAAGACAGTAAAAGAAGATGGCTGTACATAAAATGAGGATCCCTGAAATGCCTGAAAGGAGTGAGGCAGTAAGGGAAAATGTCTGCTGGCGGCTGAATGTTTACAAAAGGAAGAGATAACTTTAGAAAGTTTAGATGACATTCAGAAAAATGTTCAGGTCATATCAGTGCTGATGGAAGTTGTGTTTGCAAAGGTGTAATGATACTTTCTGCAGTATCTGATGACGCACTGGACAAGGGACACTGTTGGACAACAAGATATAAAGTGTTACGGTCCCTTGGCATTCAATAACAAATAGGCTGGAGCTCGACTGGTGCAATCTTTTTATTTATCTTGACCATGAAACTAAAAACACACACTAGACGTTTCATAAAAAAATTGCACATACAAAAATACACTGCACAACGAGTTCAATTTACACTCCCACTCTTCCACATTGATACAATTTAACACCGCACTTCATTGTAGCCACCTACACACATACAAAACACACCAAGCATTTACATCAGTTCGCCTACCAAGGGCGTAAACCTTGCACTCCGACTCGTACCAGCTCCGACTCATTTCTCTTCTGGCAGTAAACAAACACTGCAGTTAAAGTCATGCTTACATACTATATTCCTTCATTCCTTTCGATTACTCCAAAACCTGGTGTCTACCTATTGCAAAGCTTGGCCTGTTTTGTGTGACAAAAGTAGCTTGTGACGACGCCAATGACCCTTATACTGTTTCCAGGGTGCATGAAGAACCCCGGAACATGCATGGAAATAACACAGGTACGAAGACACCTGGTGGCCACTTACACTCCCACCAAATCATATCTATCTATAAATACACGGAGCCTCTGTCTGTCTGTCTGTGTGTGTGTGTGTGTATGTGTGTGTGCCTCAAATATCTCTGCGGATCAGGATCAGACTGACCTGAGGGTTTCAACATGGCTGCTGCGTGGTTCAATGGTGTGATATTTCGCATTTGTTTGGACTGCAGTGATACCGTTAATAAATTATTTCATAAATGCTTTACAAATTCCACGAGCATTGTCCACCGGAGCCACTACAGTCACGTGCGCACCAGAGCCAATCACTGCACACCGTGGCCACGCGCGCACCAGAGCCAATCACTGCAGAGCCCACCGCGACCCCCCACCTTAAGAAACAAGCAGATTTATACCTGCAGCGGCGCGAGCTGGACCGGGATTTTGCGGGCGGTTCGTTCTGTTCTGTTCTGTGCATCTAAACTGACTAGTGTGGATTAATGAGATTAAACGAGTCCGGACCGAGTCTGTTCGGGTCTGAGGAGATCCGGAGACGCGTGGACAACAAAGTGGAATCAGATCTGTGGATGTTCGTGTGCTAGCCGCTAGCTACACGGCCCACCTCCCGAGGCGACGGACCGGAAGCATCGGCACGTCCAAAACCGGATCTAGGGTAAATAATGTCCGCCACGCTTTTTCGCGAACATCGCTGTCACGTTTGCTTTGTTTCTGGTGCAGGAAGAAACGGTAAAAACGGGCTTTTGTCACGAAAGTGTCCAAGCAGCAAGTTTGGTTGTTGAGGAACAGGAAGTTGTGGGAGGGACCTAGGCGGATGAGTGACATGCAACGACGGTGTGTGTGAGAGTTGAGAGATTTGTGACATTTAGCGTGTTTGGAGTGTGTAGTTAGTGTGTTATGTAGTGTTTGGTGTAGTGTGTTTAGTGTGTAGTGGAGTTGTTTTTTTGTTTAATGAGGAGAAGCTGAATGTGGAGCAGGCAGTGCAGCTCTTCATTCAGCTGGAAGGAGCACAGGCAGACCTGAGCATTGCCTGCATTTAAATGTAAATAGTTACATATAACTTTGTAAATTTTTTAAATGTATGCACACATTTAGTAAACAACAGTTTTCTACTCGGATTTCATGTTTTTTTTGTGATTTTAGGTCCATTGTGTTAATACAGTATGTCAAAATAAAAAAAATAACTGTACAGTCACACATGTGAGGTTGTGCTGAAAATAATGACACCAAGTAAATAGCTTTTAAGATGAAATATAATGGCAAAATCAAAAATAGTCAAAAACAGCCAATTATACCCTGGAATATCAGATTTCACAACAAACCTAAATATCCCTGATGCCCCACCTTCAAACACAGCCTCATTTGGCCATCCATGAAAAAGCTCCTTAACCTCCCACTTTTTTATAGGAGTACACTTTTCTTACGGGCACTGCACTAGTTAACATCAACACACAACCATTAATTAAACATGATTTCAAATGGTGGCTACAACCTCAACAATTTACCAAACAACACAGTAACAAATCAAAATACCTAATAATATACCCCTTTTATACAATGTTATTAAAAACAACCATTAATTAAACATGATTTCAAATACAAGTGGCTACAACCTCAACAATTTACCAAACAACACAGTAACAAATCAAAATACCTTATAATATACCCCTTTTATACAACATGTAAATTGCTTTACAGTAAGAGTAGGCAGTTTTGAATGGGCCGTTCAATGATTGATGGTTTTGAAGGAATTCCTCGCTTTATCGCTGACCTCCAACTTGAACCTTGACACAGTGAACAAACCCATCAGATTCTTCCATAGTTTCAATAACTCGTCCCATGTGCCACTCATTTCTTGGAAGAGTGTCCTCCTTGATAATGACCACATCATTCACCTTTAAGTTATGACGGGGAACATGCCATTTTTGTCTCAAGGAGAGATTCAGGAGGTATTCTCTCTTCCAGCTACCCCAGAATTGCTCCGCCAAGTATTGGACTCTTCGCCATCTTTTTGCTGCATATAACTCTGCCTTCACAAAGTTTCTGGGAGGTGATAGAGCAACCTTGGCCTTCATTAAAACAAGATGATTTGGAGTAATAGGTTCCAGCGACTTTGGATCGTTTAGCATCCACACTGTGATTGGGACACTCCGTGGTGAGGAATGTACCAGACAGTTTCGCCTTCAGCAGCTGCAGGGGCTAGCTCTGCATCCCCTTTCCCTATTGTTTCTTCCATGAAAACAGTAGACTGCTCATGATATTGTTTGTTGGCCATTAACTTTCTTTTCGGGTGTTGAAGCCGAGCAGTAGCAAGTTTTTTATTGTTTGGCAGTGATTTGGGGCATCTGATAATGTCCGTCTTCCTCCTGCTTTATATTATCACTCAGAAGCTAAAGCTAAAGTATAAAGCAAACATCATCCTGAGACACAAACTTGTCCTCGTAGCCCCTCTCATTGAAGTCTGACTCCAAAGCTTTCAACACATCTGTAACAGCAGGCATAGGCAACTCTTTCTCAGCAACAAGATGCAAAAAACTATGGTTTCCCTGCCTGTCCAGATGAGGGTTAGCAGACCCTATAATATTTCTTCCAAGTGCAGTTCGTTAGGCAAAAAGTTCATTTTCACCTCCGATAACTACCTCTAGGGGGGCTAGTGCTGAAGGGCAGTCATAACCAATGAGAAGTCCCACCTCACAATCTTCCAGTGGTGCTATCTTGTTGGCCAGGTGGCTTAGGTGATGCCACTGAAGGGCTGTAGCTTTTGTTGGCATGTGAGACTTGTCAACTGGGATGAAGTTACGTTTGTAGACCTGCCGAATTTGTATGTGTAATTCAGCCTGAAGACTGCGAACTTGAAGACCCCTGGTTATTATGCTGGTTATGTTTGTGTTAACAGATGTAATTGTGCTTAACTTCAGCTGGACTGGATGAGTACTTACATGTAACTCTGAAATTAAGTTTTCCTGAATGAAAGTGGAGTCACTTTGTGTACTGAGAAGACAGTAGGTAAGTATTTCTCTGTGAGGCTCTGTTGCTGAGGACACCAAGACTGGAACAATGCTGGATGTAGGAAAGACATTTTGTGTCAAAGCATGGGACATGGCTATATGGACCTCATCATTAACATGATCTCTTGAGGCAGCAGGTCTTGTGTTTTCCTTGTGCAAACAGGTGGGATGACGTCGACCACAGGTGTTGCAGGTGTGTTGATTTCTACAATCCTTGCTGGCGTGGCCTTTCCTAAGGCATCCGAAGCACAGATGATGTTGAAATACAAAGGCTCTTTCCTCATCCATTGGCTCTGCTGCAAAGGTTGGACATTTAGCAACTCCATGTCCTTTATTTTTGCAAAATAAACAAGGTGGCTTCAGCTTTTCTTGTGTCACAGAGTTGGAGTCTTCTAATTGAGTGCTTGTGTTCAATATTTTACCTCTCCTTGGAAACGTCTCATCTGTTGTTTTCATATTAATCAAAAAACGGGAGGCGATGGGATTACACACGATGTTGGCTTCTCTTTGAATGAACTCTGTGAAACGTAGAAAGCTTGGATAATTACCAGATTGATCCGACTCCATCTACGCAGCATCCACTCAGGTAGCTTCTTCAGAAGTTTGTGATTTTCTTCACAGTCATTGAGAACTGACAGACCTTTAATATGGGGCATAGCTTCTGCACAGCCTTGGAGAAAATCTGCAAACTCTCTCAGTGATTTGGGATTATTAGCGGTTATTTGGGGCCATTTCATCAATCTCTCTCTTAAGGCTCTTTGTACAATGAATGGACTTCCATACCTGTCATCCAAAACAGCCCAAGCACCCTGATATGCATCCTCTGAGTTCCGATAGAAAAACCCATCCACCGCCTTAGGTGCATCTCCTGCAAGATAACTTTTCAAATAAAACATTTTCTCACTTACTGGGAGAGGCTTCTGGTCAATCAAGGCCTTAAAGGACACTTTCCAATTGATAAACTTTAAGGGGTCGCCTGTGAAAGTTGTTGGTTCAGGGACAGGTAAGCGACTTAAGGTGAATGAGCTTGTTATTGCTAGAACCAAGCCAGCCTGAGAAGTTCTGGCCTCCTCCTGAGTGAACCTTTGAGGTGCCACGTGTCGAGGTTCAAAAGGTGTAGCTTGTGGGTTTAGAAAAAGTTTATATTCTGTCTCTAGGCTGTCAAGAGCAACTCTGCCGGCTTCATCCACATAATTTCCAGCCATGTCAAAACTGTTGTATGCTCTGACACGGGCCTCTGTAACCTTCACTTCATTCTCTACTTGCAGCTGCTTTAACTTTGATTTACCTTCTTCCAGCTTTAATTTAGTTTCAGCTAGGGGTGTAACAATACACACAAATCACAGTTCGATACGTACCTCGGTTTTGAGGTCAGGGTTCGGTTCATTTTCGGTACAGTATGGGAACAAAATGCAAAACATAAATTTGCTTGTTGTGTATGCAGAACTTTTGTAAACCAACAATTTATTGTAACACTATACAAAATATGAAAAAAAAAATTAAAAATAGAATACTTTTGTAAAGTGCTGCCTGGTAATAAGTTAAATAAATTATTCTCTCTCTCTCTCTCTCTCTCTCTCTCTCTCTTTCTCTCTCTCTCTCTCTCTCTCTCTCTCTCTCTCTCTCTCTCTCTCTCTCTCTCTATATATATATATATACACACACATATACACACACACATATATATATATATATATATATATACACATACACATATATGTATATATATATATATATATATACACATATAAAATAAGCTTAACAATGAATACAATATTCTCAAACAAAAGATATATGAAATATTATAAAAATAAATTCCTCACAGCTTTTTAAAGGCTTTTAACAAAACGTTTCCACAAGTGCAGCACTAACAGTTCCAGCATGTAGTCCTGTTCAGTTTTACTCAACCTTCATATTTTTTGCCAGAAAGATTAACTTGTCCACATTGACTCCACTCATGAGTTATTTGTGAGTACAGGCTTTTATTAAGAAGATATAAGGACGACAATATGCACTTTTGGATGATTTATTGACAGTTGCGTTTTTTTGGACAGGCATCCACAAAATCACTTACACTGTCACTGTATGCTCTGTAGCACTCGTCTAACAGTGGTGTGCAGGTCGCAGTCCCCGGCATCTCCGTATGGAATAGTAGTGTTCAAGCCGCGTCAAAATGAATATACATATACATGACTTGGATCGATGAGCAGGGTGATCGGAATGTTTTTCCTGGTTTTTCCTCTTGAGACAGGATTCTCAAACCACACCTCCACCACATATAGGACCCTCACCAGTAAAATGAACACCAGTTAAACTGTCATACCAGAAACATGTCTTTCTCTGTTGCAATATTTAACCAGGATGCTGAAGTGTTCCCAAGCAGGAGACTTTAGCGACAAGGGAGGGTCTTCAAGCTCTGTTTTCTCGCTAGCGTTAGCCATGACGTAAACGGGCTGCACGTGTAGCTGCAGGCTGAAAATAAACACACGCAACTTCCGTTCCTGGAACTGACCCGTGCACAGCGCTGTATCGAACTGAAGGTCCTGTACCTAAATGGTTCAATACAAATACATGTATTGTTACACCCCTAGTTTCAGCCCCCTTTTGTTTGATTTCTGCCAGTATTTTTGTTTCTTTCAGTTTCCACTCAATCTCCATTTTATCCAATTCTGCTTGGTGATCCTGTAGCAACTGAGTGGCCTTTGCCGGCTCCACATTTGCTGCCAGTTCTGCCTCCGCATCTGCTCGATTACTAGAGGACCTGGAGATGTCGCTGTCTTGACCATCGGATCCTTTAAGTGACTGTAAGACAACTGTTTCAGTGATTGAAGCTTATCTGGCGAAGTTTCAGGAGTAGGACCACACCTCAACAGCGCTAACTTCCGATATTCCTATAAATAACCACTTGACCCTCTCCTCTTCTTCGCTCTTGTATTCTGCCCCCCCCCCCCCATTATCACAAATCTCAGAAGACAAAATACTACATGCATCCATTTTCTTTACATCTGGAGAAATTATCCGATTACCTTTAATCAGTTCATAATGTTGGCATACTCTGTCATGTTTATTCTTGACATCTCTTTGCATCTCTTCAAGATCCAGTGGTGAGCATAAAGTCTTTAGTTTAGCTCTTATGCCTTTGGCAGTTAATTTCCAAGCTTCATAGGCTTTGCAAAATGTCTTTTCCTTTTTCTTTGCTTCCTGGTTTTGCAGCTCTTGCCCCTTTTGTGTTAAAGTTTGCTCCCGTGAACTGGACCTTATTGTTGAGCCTCTAGGGTATTCTTTGTTTCCTCAGCAGGTGCTAACATGTTGTCTTTATGGCTGTTTATAGCAAAAGGGCCCTTAAGTGTTTGCGAAACTCAAATTTAAAGCTGTGACTTTAACTTATATTTAAATGCTTTAAACCATCACTTATGTTAAGCATTTACACCTCTTGCATATCAAAGTTCATAAACAGTCCCATAACATCCAAAAACTGCATAGAATTTACCATCAGAAAAATCCCCTTTAAAAGGCTTTAGTATGGGCATAGACAGTGGCGTGCACAGACTTTTTGAAGGGCAGGGGCGAAAAGAAAAAAAAGGGCACATATAGCGCGTTTTTGCCACTGAAGAGGGCACTAAGTTCTGTGTGTTGCCGAGGGCACTTTAGACATGTTCATATGTTATACAAATGGCACATTATATAGCCTTAAAACAGACTAACTAGACAGACTACTCAAGCTAATTTGTAGTTAGGATCAGCATCCACGAGAACTGTGTAGATTCAACATTGGACTGTGAAGAACACACAGAGACATGGATGCATGAAGGAAATAAAACCCTAGGGGGTCTGGGGCTCCTCCCCCAGAACATTTTCAATTAAGTAGATGCCATTTCCTGTATTCTAGTGCATTTTAACACCATATTGGCACCAGATAATCCAAACTGGTTCTGTGAGATATAGTTCTGGCTCAATAGGGCCCAACATAAAAGTCATTGCAACAGTAATGTTTCAAAGTATTTCTTGGTCTTAATAGTCTTCTGGAGTTTAGTGTGTTTTCTTCACCCAATAGGGCTCTGTGATAAAAACACAGGGAACAATACACATTTAAAATATTTATTTGACACCTCAAACAAACTATGATGAAGCATTTACATACAGTGGCTTGCAAAAGTATTCACCCCCCTTGAATTTTTCCACATTTTGTCATGTTATAACCACAAATGTAAATGCATTTTAATGGGGTTTTATGTGACAGACCAACACAAGGTGGTGCATAATTGTGAAGTGGAAGGAAAATGATACATGGTTTTTAAACATTTTTAAAAATATAAAACAGAAAAGTGTGGTGTGCAAAAGTATTCACCCCCCTGAGTCAAAACTTTGTAGAACCACCTTTCCCTGCAATGACAGCTGCACGTCTTTTGGGGTAAGTCTCTACCAGTGATGCACATATAGAGACTGAAATATTTGCCCATTCCTTCTTGCAAAATAGCTCAAGCGTAGTCTGATTGGATGGAGAGTGTCTGTGAACAGCAATTTTCAAGTCTTGCCAAAGATTCTCACTTGGATTTAGGTCTGGACTTGGCCGTTCTAACATATGAATATTCTTTGATCTAAACCATTCCATTGTAGCTCTGGCTGTATGTTTAGGCTTGTTGTTCTGCTGGAAGGTGAACCTCCGCCCCAGTCTCAAGTATTTTGCAGACCCTAACAGGTTTTCTTCCAAGATTGTCCTGTATTTGGCTCCATCCATCTTCCCATCCCATGGATTGAATAGTGCTCTGTGAGATGTTCAAAGCTTGGGATATTTTTTCATATCCTAACCATGCTTTACACTTCTCCACAACTTTATCCCTGACCTGTCTGGTGTGTTCCTTGGGCTTCATGATGCTGTTTGTTCAACAGTGTTCTCTAACAAACCTCTGAGGCCTTCACAGATCAGCTGTATTTACACTGAGATTAGATTACACACAGGTGGACTCCATTTACTAATTAGGTGACTTCTGAAGGCAATTGGTTGCACTGGATTTTATTTAAGTGTATCAGAGTAAAGTAAAATACTTTTGCACACCACACTTTTCAGTTTTTTATTTTAAAAAAAGGTTTGAAAACCTTGTATCATTTTCCTTCCACTTCACAATTATGCACCACTTTGTGTTGGTCTATCACATGAAATCCTACGGTGGCCCTGAAGGGCAAACGACAACGACAAAAAGAAAAACACAACAACATTAACAAAAACACAACCACAAAAAGAAAAACACAACAACATTAACAAAAACACAATCACAAAAACAAAATCACAAAAACAAAAACACAACGACATTAACTTCTACCGGAAAAGGTAGGTACCTTCTACGACATGGATCAATGCTGATTGGACGAAAGCACGTCCGTCTTTTTTTTCAGGTGGGAAGGGCTGCTTTACACCACACCTGAGGCCTGAGGGGTGTACTGCGAAGCCAGTTTAGTGGGTTAGCGAGGTATGTTGAGTCTAAAGCCAGGCTTTCCTGTACTACAAAGGTGGCTCTCTTTTAACCCGGCTAGATCACCATGGTAACTTATGCTTAGCTCATAACCTGGTCCCGACCAGGTTATGTTCAGAGTTTCAGCTTAAAATTGGCTATAAAAGTGCCGCTGTTTCACTGTGTAACTCATTCGGAGATGGCGTCACCATTCATTGAGAACCCGGTGGAACTGGAAGCAAGAATAATTCGGGCAGCACTACGACGTGAGCGGCTTCTTCGAGATCGCGCTGATCCGCTGGCATTTCCTGACGAAATTCTCTATGAGCGATATAGATTTTCAGCCGAGGGAATACGGTACATTTGCTCACTTATTGAGCCGAGTGTCAGGAATGCCACTCGAAGAAGCCGTGCGCTCACTGTCGGGCAAACTGTTTGTGTAGCCCTTTGTTTTTTCGCCACGGGAACCTACTTACATTCAGTTGTTGATGCAGAAAATCTGAGCAAGAACACACATTGACAAAATGATGGGGCAGCTTGGCTACATACCACTTTGAATGATGTTTTTGTATTTGGCTCTAACTTGCTGCCATGTCCGACTGCTGCTTCCACATCTTAATAAAATGCAATATGAAATATTAATTAGGCCAACCTAGTATTTATTTGTCACAGATAATGAGTAAAGTTAATTATTTCTTTGATGTGGCCATGAATAAACTGATGAACTGATCAATGTTTCACCCGTTGTAGGGCAGTGTACGCCCAAACACAAATCTTACAGGCTTGAGCTATTTTCACTGTCAAAAAGGTCTTTATTGTCATTGTACAGGGACAGTAGCTACATTTGCTTGTTCATCCCGACACACTAATACAAAAAAAAACAAAACACTGAACATTTATAGCCTACGCACACTCAGCCTCGCTTTCAATAAAACACACGCGCATTCTATAACTGAGATCAGTAAAATGTGAAAACAATATAGACATCATTCAAAAATGAAAAAAGATAGTTGTTGCTTCAGTGTATTTATTTTTTAAATGGATGAGGGTTAATATGTAAAAGTTGCACAATGTTGAGCTTTCAGAAATGAAAACACTAAGGGCTTAATATAATATTGATCATAATATTAATTATTGTTAACTTATGCATTTACATGGTCAGCAGTTTTCTGCCAGCAGCCCTCCCTCGCTCTATTGGCGGCGACAGTGTTACTTTTTACCGTGATGGTTTCCTTGAATTCTTCATAGTCCTGCATAATAAGAATCTGCTCATCTTGAGTAAAATATGTGGCCCGGGGTCGATCCATTTTTGCACGGAAGTAGAACAATATGACGTTAAACGCCCCCTTTTATGTGAACGCGCTCAGAGCACAAAGCAGAGAACCGGACTTGACAAATTAAGTTGATAACCACCGTCGCAGTACCGTTTAACTCTATTTGGGGACTTGGGGCTTTGTTGAGCTGCATCATGAGCACAAAGCCTGGCTATGTTGAGCCCCCTTCGCAGTACAGGCCTCTGCCTCTGCAGATTGTTATTATGCAAGGCTATGAAGAATTCAAAGAAACCATCACGGCAAAAAGTAACACTGTCGCCGCCAATAGAGCGAGGGAGGGCTGCTGGCAGAAAAGTACTGACCGTGTAAATGCGTAAGTTAACAATGATCAATATTATGATCAATATTATATTAAGCCCTTAGTGTTTTAATTTCTGAAAGCTCAACATTGTGCAACTTTTACATATTAACCCTCATCCATTTAAAAATAAATAAACTGAAGCAACAACTATCTTCTTTCATTTTTGAATTTCAATTTCATTTTCTGCCCCCCCCCCCCCCCCCCCCCCTTGCGCACATCACTGGGTTGAAACCTTGTACATGGCTGGAGGATGGATATTCAATGTGCTAAATTGAGCCAAACATTGACACCAATGTTTCATAGATGATGTGGACGATCTCGCTCAGAGTTTAATTGTAATGGTAAATCTTCATCTGCAATTGTCTTGTCTGGTAATTTGTTCCTTAAAGGAGTCATCACCTGGTTTTTTACATATACTGTCCCTCTTGGATCGCTTTGGATCAATTCTTAAAACTTATTAGAAAAAAAAAATCGAAAAAAATCAAACATAGAGCTTGTTCTGACACTTTTTCATACCGCGACTTTCTCACGCGAGATTATGCGTGAGGTTTTGACCTGCCCGGATGTGCATTGTATTAATATGTAATGAGGCGCGCGTTGATTGGCCGCAGGAAGGACAGAGCCGGAATGGGGGGCGAGCCTGCATGCACACACAGACTCCAAAACATAAACAGCCCCCTGTCATGGCGCACACACTAAATGACGAACCTTACGGAATTCAGGCATTTATGTACGAGCCAGAGTCGGAAACCGAACGGGAGAGTGAAGAGGCAGAGACGGTGGAAGAGACACGTTTACAGCAGGATGTCTCTGAATGGTAAATTCTTTTTTTTTCCGTCTTACTTTTCACATTCGTGTTTTACATGTAAGACCTGAGTTTTAATGCTGGCGGTGACGATGTATGGCGTGAAAATGACAGAGAAATAAGCAGATTCGGCGTGCTCACTCTGGCTGAGGACGGCTGTGAGCCGATGCATATGCAAGTAGCCTCCTGTGGTAACGTCACCACAGGAGCAGAGTCAAAATCTCGTGCTTTAGGAACGCGCACTATTGTGCGCTATTCCTGTTTGGAAAAAGAGCCAAAGCGAAAAAAATAAGCCACTTTCAGACTCCAGCTTTTCAGGCAAGTTTCAACAGAGGTCCAACACCAATATGCATGATTTAACGAGAGAAATTGCGATTTCCGGGTGATGACTCCTTTAAGTATATTCAAGTAGCACATCACATGACATGGTTAAGCCACGATTAGGTCAAATATGTTACAAAAGCAGCTGCACTCTTTTTATAAGAGGTTTTACTTTAAACAGAACTTATAACTGGGTAACAGTGAGTAATAGCAAATGATAGATTTTATGAATAAGTCAACCTTTTATACAGTTTATACAAGGTGAGAGAAATGAGCATGACTTATTGTATGTAAAGTTGAATGTATTTTTCATGCCTTTTTTGTGTATTAAAATGAAATAATATATAATATACCAACATCAATGCACACAAAAAAAGATTACGAATGATGATGTAGGATTATGACAGAGTAGCATAATTTGGGTCATTCACACCACCCAGTGTGAATAGACACAAAACCAGGTCCTGCCATTGACTTTGCACCACAAGACTTTTGAGATGACACTTGCAGGACTGGCCTGCACTGCTGTAAATCATGAATCATGATACAAGTCACTTTTATTTTTTTAACAATGCATTTAATATAAAACCACAATCTTTCCCTAAACATAACTTGACATAAGATAACATAAGTGCTTTGATTGCATCAACAGAGCATACTATTATTACTGCTCAGTCACAGGTCTACGGGTCTGGAGATTCTTTTGTCAGTTTGCAATTTGCAGTTAGATTTTGTCTTTTTTGAAAACATATTTGCTATTTCAAATTAGTAGTATATAAATGCAATTTCGAGAAGAAAGGGTTGATTTATGAACCATTTTCTGCTACACACCATTGAATTAGGATTAGGAAGGAAATCTGATATGACAGGAAGGAAGAATGATTTGGCACAGCTTCACTTGTATAAATGGAGGTCAAAGTGTCAGTCACTCTGCTTCTGTAAAGCTAAGGGAAAAAGAGATGCAGACTGAGCAGCACAAATGGAGGGTTAAAAGGCAGCATTCACATTGTAGGTAAATAATGAAGGGTGTATTGGAAATATCTACATTTTGAGAAACACATGAATACTAGCGTTTTGAGAGGAAGGCTGTCAATTTTTCATTTTGCATTTCAATGAATTAGTCAATTCTGAGCTGAGCTCCAAAAACCACCCTAATATCTGTTTATTGACCAATTCCAGGTGGTTTGTGAAGGCCATATGCTAATCAACTAAATTGGCCTTGTAGGACCTTATACTAACTTAAAATTAATACGACTGCCATAACCTGCAAAAGGAAATTTTAAACTGCATGAAGCGTCACATAAGCCCACACTTCAAAGACTAGAATGTGCAGACTAAGTTGTCAGAAGCTGCATGTGTGAAGTCTGGTTAGGGGAGGAAGCAGGGAAGCTCAAAGAAATGCTGATATCCACCTTTTGGCTGGCAGCCCAAATCTGAGCTCTGGTCGCTTCAGGCTATTGGGAAGAGGAGCCATGTGAAGCAGCATGGAGCACAGTAATCATAACTCCGCAGCTCTCTCCTGCCTTGCTCCATCCCATTTTCTCTTTTCAACCACTCATCGCTCCCTTATTTTTGTACCCCTTTCCTGTCCTTTTCCACATCCTTTATCTCCAACATCTCGTCCTTTCTTTACTTTCATTCCTCTCTGCTGCCTCTGTTTCTTACTGGCCTCCCTCCCTCTAGCTGTTCTTTCCCTGCTTTCTCTGAAGGCAGCCATATGAAAAAGCAGGAATTCTTAGGATTAAATAGGTTGGGTCCCCTGTGAGAGACAAACAAATCAGCGTGAAACACAGATAGGCCCTGTATCGTGCAAAAGAATATGATGTTTATGGGCTTGTGAAAAGAACACTTCCTTTTTACCTCTTTTACCAACCCCCTCCACTGTCTTATTCTTATGGCTGGGATAAATAAATTGGTCCTGTCATTGATACTGCTCATCCTTTCTATATGCAAACAATTGGCATGCTGTATCGACTAACTTGTATGTCTTTAGGGGTTGAGAGAGGATGTTATATTGTAGTAATGAAGTCATCCCTTGGGGAGGTAAATCTCATCATATATAACCTAGTAATTTCTTTTCAAATTCACACAGTGCACAAGATCAATAATGTTAGAGTTTCTCTGGGTATTAAGAAACAAATGGCACCTCCACCGGAAAACTGGTTACCTCTCAGTATTTCATGGAAAGTGAGTTATATCACAGCCCAAATAAATGAGTTTAGAGCATGCAGTCATGAAAAGGGTCCTTCGTGACATATTGCCATTTCTGATTGGATATTGGTTATAATATGTAACAAGGTGTATAAGACCAGTAAGGTGAGAAAGAGCCTGTTTCTCATGATGAAAAGGACCTTGCTGTCAAACAATTAATGCTGTTTAATTTTGTCTTCTCAGGTTTGGTCACACACAAAACTACTGTATATTCCAGTGATTGTTATGATGGGTCAGTTTTAAACCCTTGTCCACACAGCCAGTCACATAGCTGCTTTTTCTTTCAAGCTTTCCATCGCCAACACAAAATACTGCAGACCGGGAAAACAGAGAGCTTGCCAAGAGCACAGCAAAATGCTTTTTATCAGTCCAGCTTGTGTTAAACGTGTGTTCTGATCCATCAATCCACTATGGCAAACTCAGCATGTGGAAGCTAACTGTGGAATACCATTTTTCCCGTTCAATAATGCCAGACCAAATGCAGTGTAGGAAAACTGTAATTGAGCAGAAGTTAACACCTGAGACACGATAACAAAACAATGCATACTGACAATGCATACTGACTCGAGCCCAACCAACTATTGATATCTGCATTTATAATGGCCGATAAAGGAATATTTGGAAAAATAGAAATAAACATGGACCAAACACCCTCCAACCATGTTATGAGTGTTGGCATCCACCAGAAGGCAGTCTGAGATCTCTTCGTGCAAATGCGCTAGCTACTGCAAAGCAAAAGCGAGCTAAGTGACCTGGTTAGCGGCTTCAACTGATGTCAACAAAAGAAGGGATATAAAAAAAATGCGCATTTATCAAACTACCATCGCTATTCCGAAGAAGGGGAATGTTGAGAGGCACTTTCTAACTGTTAAAAGTACAACACTGACTCTCCACTGATTAGCTGTTAGCCCCGACGATCAGCTGTTAGCCTAGCAACGCTATCTTTCAAACCTACATACTCAATACTCTGTGGGCTGTCCATCATTGCTCCGCTGGTCCTCCCTCCACCACAACCTCAGGGTTATTCACCGCCTGGCTCCTTTGTCGCTCTCCTCTGCTGCTGTGGTCTACTCCAGCTCGCGGCGATGTTGGATGGTCGCTTTTTATGTGCAATACCAAGGGTTACATTACTCTCTCAATATCAGTTATGCATTGTGTTATATAAAGTATACTCAGTGTATGTATAAATAAATAGATGTTTAGTATTTGTTATGTAGGTAGATCATTTTGACCTGGTCGTTTTGAAAGTAGCTCGCAAGCTAAAAAAGTGTGGGCACCCCTGCTCTACAACGTCCCAACACTCATGTTAAGAATGAAGAAATTTGAAGAAATCCCCTCAATGCATTTCTAAAATATCATGTTCACAAGAATTGTACGCCATGAGGTCACAGTGGCTTTGACCATTGACCTTTTGCCACTAAAATATTATCAGTTCATACTTGAGTCCAAGTGAACATTTGTACCAAATTTGAACTAACTCCTTCCACATGTTCTTGCGATATCAAGAATGAGACAGACAAACCAACAGACGGACGGATAAACAACCAGAAAACATAATGCCACCAGCCACGGCTATTGCCTACATGGAGGCATATACAGCACATGTCTCTTTAAAATGTGCGATATAAATTTCTTACTACAGTCATTCTGCTCTGCTGTTCCATTAGCATGAAAAGCTTAGCAAGCTAAGGTGACTGCCTGGCGGACCAACAGCCACAATTAGCACTTCCATGTCTTATACCAGCATCAAGCTTTGTTCTCCGTTTGCTTTTAATGAAAAAGAATGATTGTCCCATGTCTCATATCTAGTTGTCATGTTATAGCCTTCATTTATTTATCTTTTAATAGAAATATAAAATGGTATCCACTTAATGTTGTGTCAGTTTTCAGCTGTGTTATTTTTCAAAGTATTGTGTCAAAGTTAGAAATTCCAGTTTCGTGGCTACATTAACAATTTTCATATAGTACTTTTTTTGTTATAAAGACATTTATAACATCTTTATAATTATCTGACATGCATTTGTACACTGGCATTAATAATTCAGCTAATATGTAACGATATGAAAACACTTCTGAAGTCATTTTGGACAATTAAGTTCACATTTAATCTGTAAATGCAACAATGGGTCTTTGTGTATATATTCTGTGCATATGATAATTTTGGCTGCTTTATCAATTTCAGATTCATGTCATTATGTCATTATGGCATCGGCCCCAAAAATCAAATACCGGTCTGGCTCTACTCTTTTCTGTATCAATCAGACCTGGCTGCTGTGTCTGGTTTTGTTTCAATTAAAACATCATTAAAAATGCATGAAAATATCACATGGCAGGGGACCAATGGATAGTGCACTACTCTAAGCAGAATGGTCTAGTAAATCCTGTTTTAAAATGTGCTGGCTTCAGAGCAGTAGAAAAAGCAGACACAACCCTGACTACTTCACTACACCTGATCCACCCTCAGTTCCATGATATAACGGGCACAAACAGTAGAAATTTAATATGCTGCAAACATCTGAGCTCCTCTCATGTCTTCACGAGACCATACACATCCAGAGCACATCGATATCAACCTCCTGGAGACACGCACTGAACTCTGAATCATGCTTTAAGCAGAATTCAACAAGTTGATTTAAAAGTAATAAGGCCTCCACATATCTAACACTTATCAGTACATACACATGCAAACAGGACAGCGTCAATGCTGAGAATGTGTGGGATCCCTCCCCAAGCCAGTCAATCAATATCTTGAAAGTCTCAACAAAGGAGTGAAGGAAGGGAGCAGGTAGCACTGGGTGTTTGGACGTTATCAGCATGATGCAGTAAGCATCTCTCTGCAGCTTTCTCTGAACAGTTTTAATTTTTCTTTAGTCTGACAGGCACCAGGAGAGCACACAGAGATCCATGACCTGGCCTGCTGAACTAGGTGGAAATGTGTTTGTTTGTGCGGTTGTGTATGTGGCAGTGGGGATAATTTAACCCTCTAAGACCCACTGTTGTAATATTACAACGTTACCTTTAGCCACCCTAAAAAACAATCTGTTATATTTTATCTTGTTTTTTTTTACCACATTTACATAGTCATTGGGTCCTATTGTTCAGTCTCACGATGCTATTGGATAGTACATTTGTTTATAAGTCCCGCTTCATGGCCATGAACTCACACAACCTCTCATGGTTTCCTTCGGACAACATTGCTTTGTTTCATTGGACTAAATTCATCAGATTCAAGTAAGTAAAATGTCTTTTATATTTTTTTTGTTGTTATTACAATGTCTAGAACATGTACATATGTAGTTTTTGTAGAACAGATTCATCAAATTTCATTTAGAGCTTGTTATATAATTGTTGTAATATTACAACGTTGGGTGAGTGTGGTAGTCAAAATAGCAGGCCTGTTGCAGTGGGAACAAACAGGTTGTATTCCCTCCACTACACCACTGCCTGAAACAGAGTGTTTTTTTATACATGGACAGTATACATACTACCCTTGTGTTGTGTTCTGATCAGATTTGACTGATTTAAAAGTTTTATCTCTAAAAAATGTAGGTAATTTGATCAAGCTGACCTAAAATTCCCCAACTTTGTCCACAAAGAGGATATCAACAGACAATTCAGTTCTAAGAAAGGTGAACATTTTCCTGAATATGGATGTGTGGATGTAAGTGGGGGTATGCATGTTTTCCTTTTAGTATGATAATTAGAGAGCATTACAAGCAGTATTGTCATGTCAAGACAGTATTGTGTGACTTAATGGCTGGTGATTGGGATGCACATTTCTTTTAGCATGATAAGTAGAGAGCATAGGCTAAGCCATTTACATTTACATTTAGGGCATTTAGCAGATGCTTTTGTCCAAAGTGACTTACAATAAGCAGACAGTATTGTCTGCCTGGAAAACATTGGCGAATTCCCTATGTGGGAACAGCCAGGCAGGTGCGCCTGCCCAACTGTGACCTTGAAGACGAGAAGAGCTTGAAGAAAAAGGGGAGTGGAAGCGATGACGTCAGAGTGGAGGGGAATCACAACATCTGTGCTGTCAAATGGTCTGACAACAGGGCCATCACACTTGTGTTGTCCTTTGCTGGACCTGAACATGTGCAGAAGATTCAACACTGGGACAAAGCCAGCCGAACCTACACTGAACTTGAGAGGCCTTACATTGTTGGTGTCAACAACAAGTACAAGGGAGTTGTGGATTTGTTGGACTCATTTACAGCCAAATAGAGGTTCCTCATCAAATCCCGTCGCTGGTACATGTACATCTTCTGGCACACCATCATCCTCTCTCAAGATGTCTAGCAAAGAGACAATGAACAGGAGACAGTTTCAGGCACAGCCAGCATCCTCTCTCATCCTGGTGAACATGGTGCTCCAAACTCCAAAGAGAGGACGACCATATTCAGGCCAATGGAACCCAGCAACAGTGACATCAGGAAGCTCTCTGACTCCTCAGAAGAGACCATCCAAGAGAAGTGCACACCTCCCATTGCAAGGACCTAGTTGCGAATTTCCCAGTGAAGACAGGGAGAGGAAGCTGCAGACACTGCACGAAAGGATACACTAACGTGCAATGCAGCAAGTGTGATGTTCACCTTCGCTTTTCAGAGGACAACAACTGTTTTTGGGACTTTCACTATGAATGAAAGTCAGCCATGAAAAGAAAAAAAAAATTGAAGAAGTCACTAGAAAAAGCTATTTAATAAAAAAATTATAATAATTCTTCATAAAAATATGAATGTGTGATTATCATTAATGTTATATACCTTTATGGGGCTAAGTAAGCAATCAACTCTGCAAATGAACCCTTAGTTGTTCGGAATTGTTGTTCAGAGAACATGAGTACACATACAGAAATTCTGCTCCCACCTAAGCTAAACTCTCTAAAAACGTACATAAACATTTTTTTTTTAAAAAAACTCTTTCATTTCTGCATTAGAGGCCTCCTACAACAACATCTGAAGGGTCAAAAAAAATTTTTTTTAGGTTTTTCTATATTTGGGTCTTACAGGGTTAAGGACATGCTGGAGGAGCGACTGTTGCTATGTGTCTATGTAAACTGCGTCTGCTTGTTGCATACAGATGCCCTCAGTTTGATGCCAGTAATCAAGTCCCTTTAGTCTAAGAGGAGGAAATGAGAAACACTGTATCCACTAAGCCTTTCAAAAAATGTTTCTGAGAAGAGTAAACAATTAGAAAGCTCATGATGATCATATGTAGACATCCCATTAATGCTTCTATTTTCATTCTTTCTGTATGTCTTTCAAGTATGAAATCACACAGCCCCATTTTCAATTTGTCCAGCTAACCCTGCTTTTCCACTGTGCAGTGAGCCACTGACCAGCCTTCTGAACAAGAACTGTATTTCAAGGGCTTTCATAGATAATGACAAGAGATTGTATTTTTGATAGAGGGGATTTCACTCCATTTTCTTCTTCACATTGGTACACAAAGCAAGGTCATGTCATACTGTGCAGAACAGCTCAACATTTAAACTGTTCTTTTGAAAAGTCAAGGAAAGAGGGCAGGGCTCTGTTTGGTCAGAATGTGACTGAACCAAACTCAAGATAAAGTAATGAAATATTTTTGAGGTGACATAAAGGGGGTAGTAACATGTGACTTACATAGGTTTAGGGGACCCTTTAAATGAAAAACCCAAGGTGAATACATATTTTGGTTGTATTTACTTATGCACATAATCTTTTCATATCATAATAGTCCTCAAACATTAAACCTTGAGGCACTGACAAAAAATGCAGGTGCAGTTCATTTCTATCTACTCATACCTAAGTCTCAACCTCATGTACAAAATAATTCCACTACACCTCAACAAGAATACTTCTAGTTGACTGAATGTATCCCAAGACCCTTCTCAAGAATCACCTGTGGATGTCCACAAGGTGTAAAGATAATTAAACTGCAAATAATATGATGTATGGCCCATGGTGAAATTCACAGCATTCCAGTTCAAAATCCAAAAGCTAACATTGTGAAAGATGCATTTGTAAATTGGTATAAAAGCCAATAAAAAAAAAGCCTCTCAACCAAAATGCAAAATGACTCGTTTTACTGTCAGAATTCGGGCAAAAAATAAAACTGAAGTGCGACACCGCCCTTGTGGTTGCTTGTGAAAAGAAAAGATCTCAGTCAGTGTGTTTACATGCACAGCTTAGTCGGATTACAGCCACAATTCGACTATGCTACTCAACCAGACAACTGCAATTATCCAAGTATACATGCCGGTGAGAAAATCTGATTATTTGGCCAAAGCATGTCATACCCCGATACGCTAGGTGGCGCTGTACCCATTTCAACTAGTGGTAACAGAGTTACCTCCGGCTGACCTCTTTACGTCACCAGCTGCCTCGGCATTCAAAAAAGATGGCATACGAAGAGCAAGACGAAGCTACATCTTTGTACATTTCGTATATGGTGTACATGATAATTACACAAACTAGGTGCACAATGGCGTTCTTTCTTGCGGTGATTTCGGAGGAAAGACACCGCCGCCGCCGTCCGTCTACTTCCGGCTCACGGCCCCAGGGGAAAAAATCTCGCACCTGCGCAGAACGCAAAATCCGATCCGATCTGATGAAACGTATACATGCAGGAGTAATGCGACTATCAATCGAATAATCTGGGTGCTTTAATTTGACTATGAGAAATCCGATCCGGTCCGATTTTAGTAAGACTAAGGTGTATACATGCATCTTAGAAATCCCATCATAGTCTGACTAACCCAGTAATTCGGTTTTCTTGAGCGTCATGTAAACACATGTGTTATGATGTGTATTTCAGGGTCCCATTATTGATGATAGCTTAAAGTGTCTAACATTCAAAGCTTAAGATCTTCTGTGTTTTAATAAACTGGGAATCCCTTAAAAAGGGCGGGGCTCCCTGTGTTGTAGTGAAACATAGAAGGGGTGCTCTGGGGCGCTATGGGGTCTTAAAAAGAAA
Source organism: Sparus aurata (assembly GCF_900880675.1). Taxonomy (NCBI): domain Eukaryota; kingdom Metazoa; phylum Chordata; class Actinopteri; order Spariformes; family Sparidae; genus Sparus; species Sparus aurata. The sequence continues at coordinate 20,704,383 of NC_044199.1, forward strand.
CAAAAAAAACAAAACAAAACACAGACGCTATAGAATACTGATTTGGCCGTTGATCATTGTGGCATCAGTTGAAGCCATAAAAAGCTTGGAATCATTCAGGTCAGCCCTTACACAGTGCTATACTTTCCAGTAGTTTCGTCAGACTGTTTGGAAGGACATCATTGAGGAAAATGAGAAAGCTGTTGACCTAATTTATAGCAGACAGAACATGTTATGGATTACAAAAGCCTTTAGACTCATATTTTACAGGGCTAGCTCTTTGGAAACCCTTGTATGTGGCATAAGTGGATCTATCTGACATAAAAGCACTGACAGAAACAGCAAGGTACTTTGTGTGTGTTTTTTCAACAAGAAATGGGGCAGTGAGGGGAAAATGCTATTGCCCAGCAAGCACAGCATTACTTGGTTTGGTAAGAAAGAAAGTGCTTATTCTCCAAACAGAGTAGTCTCTATTACATTTACAGGATGGATGTGTGTGTGTGTGAAATGTGTTTTGTGACAGTATTACAACACTTCTCTCCTCCCCACTGATACAGGCAGATGCTCTCTTGATTTGCACACAACAGATTCCAATATTATCCTTCATATAATTTATTTTAGGATTAACAGTTGTCATTAAATAGAAATATCATGATGTCTACTTAGTCAATGAACAACCACCCAACTCCTTTTGAAGGAATATGATGATTTGATTCTGATTGATGATAGATTTCACCTAGTGTTTAATAACCACAATTAGGGATCACTGCAAATCTTGTGTATATCGGCTGATATATCACTATCAACATTTTTGACTTCCTACTAATTCCACAACTGTATGCGGATCCATGACTATTTAAGTGTAAATGCATAGCATTTGCCAACACAAGAAAGTTATCTCAATTCACCAGATTTTCATATTCTGCAAACTGGCATGTCCTCTGAGTTTAACAGCTTCAGTAATCAATATCTTTATATAAACAATAGATCGAATGACTTTGTAATGTGAAAGTGGTTGTTTTGTTGTAGAGAATTATGAGCTGACTCCCAGATCCCAGATGCAGATCCCTTCACATTTGCAAAACTTTTTAGCCTTTTCCTGTCATGATTCTGGTTTGGCTTATGTGGTTTCCTGTTTTATTTGGAAGTTCTATCCTCATGTGTCATGTTTTACTTTTTATATTTCCTTCCATTGTTTGATTTCCCACCCTTTTTGTCCACCTGTGTCTTGTCTGCAATCAGTGCTTGTGTGTGTATATAGTCTGTGTGCTCCCTCATGTCTTTATCAGTTCGTCCTGTGCTACTCTCCTGGGTTATTCTCCAGTGTCCATTGCCTATTTTTTCAGTCTCCTAGTGGTATGTTTTCTGGTTTTCAATTATATTGTTGTGGTTCAGTCTTTGTTGTCATCAACCTAGTGTCCAGTGAAAGACATCTAACAACCCACTGTACACTACCTGCTCAGTACCAAACAGCATACATACAGTTAGCTGGTGAAGACAGTGGAGCATTTAGCAGCTAGCAAACCAAATACAGAATAGAGACAGAGTACTGGTCTCCCATTTGTCAGATGGCCTGAACCACCCCTCCAAAGGAATTATTATGTTATTCTGTATCTGTTAAATGTACAAATATCAACATTTTGCTAACAAACTCAGGTGTGTATTATGTGAGGTGATATATACCTTGTTAGGTTTCAAGTTTTTTGCCGCTTTTAAGTGACCAAAAAAGATAAATTAGAGGTGCTTCAAGTATTTTTTCACTAGCGGCCCTTGTAGCCTACCTAAGAAATACTATGGTAGAGCACTTCAGTTAATGACAGCTCCCTTCTCAATTGTAACAGTTTTTGAACTGTGGAATTAATTTCATTGATACTGATAATGGAATGTTAATTTCAGGGTCTGGAGACAACAGGTGAGATATGTGAACCTCACCTAGCCACAACACCCTGTGCAAAGAATTAAGTAGTCAAGGAAAAATAGATATCTGATAATAAAAACTGTGATGACATGTATGTTTTGTTTTTAATGTTAGTGGTGGACTCGATGATGATTTTATCCTACAATTGACAACTGTGCGTCTATCTGTCAAAATATAAACAATATATCCTTGTCATTGACTGACTTGTGCAGAATCCCATGTGATACTGTCCCAAACTGATCGTGGGTGACAGCAACATAATGGCTTTTTGTTGGCAAAAAGGGATAGATCTAAGAGCATTGCTCTTTTTGATGGTTTGTTTGTTTGTTATGTTTATAATCTGTGAGTTTGTTTATAGGAGGGCAAGCAGCTTGTAATTAAGCTTGATCTATTTTCACTTTCTTACTATAGACAAAGCTTGCTGAAAGCTCTGAACATGGCATTGCAGTTACTGTAAAGTTGAATTGTTGTTTATAGTATTTCTAAATATATCCAAGGCTGATCAAACTGTACATTACATTGCATAACATGAAGCTGTTGATTGTGTAGATGCTGTTTAGCCTCCTTGAATGAGTTTAGGGTTAGGTTACAGAGAATACATAATTTAAGTAAAAGTTGCTTAAAATGTGTGATCTTTTTGTTGACTAAAGATTGACCAAAAAAAAGTTTTTTATGACTAAAATAAAGGCTTGATGGTTTAAAATAACTCAAATATGACCAAAACTAATAAGCATTTTTGTCTCAAGACTAAATCTGAAATATCTGCCGAAATTAACACTAGCTTTCTATTTATCATTCAAGAGGGGAAACCAGAAGACTCATACAAACCAATATGATAAAGCACAATTTGTTGACACCCCAGTGGCTTATATAGCCACTTATAATCAAGAACAGTACTCTTGCTCCATTAACGTTATTATGGATTTGCCCATTCTGCACAAGATGGCAGCTAGAAAACCAGTTTTAAGATCCAGGGGTATTTTTTTAACGTAAAGTTAAAGGTATGTTATGTAGCTAAAATCCACAAATACACACACGGTTGTCTGCATGTATCCATTCATCACCAGTTAGAGAGATTAGAGATGGAAAAAGCTGATATTACTAAAATAATTAAAAACTTATGTTGATGTTCTTAGACATTCAGACCAGAAATCACCCAGGTTTCAACTAGAAATCATCACATGAAATCCTAGTTTGAGTTCACTGGGTTTAGTTAGATGTCATTCAAAACAAGATATGGATTGTATAATGTTGGGACCCACAGATTAAGTCATAGGGATTTCAAAATGGACTCTGAACTGAACTCAGTTCCCCAGAATTGTCATACCTAGGTGCAAAGACTGCCAGGAGACCCAGCTTTGAGCTACTATTGGTCAGGGTGACAGACCCCCCCTGGACCAGATAGTCAAAACTTCTGGTCCTTCTTTTGTTCTTGCTGATGTTCTATGGGGCTGCCCACCCCCGTGTTCTCTTCTCCTAGATTCTTCTGGGATCAATAGTTACTAAGAGCTGTCAGGAGCTGGTGAGGATTGATACAATGCAAAAATAACAGATTTTATAACGCACTGGCATGTACTGTAAAATCACCATAACCCACAGTTCTCCTACTGTCATGTACTGAAATCAAAAATTTGGTAATATACTGTTAAATAAATTACGGTAGATGCACTGTAAAATTACCATAACCCAGTTATCCTACCGTCATGTACTGCAATCCAAAAAAATATATTATACTGTTAGATAAATTACAGTAGATGCACTGTAAAACAACCACAACACCCATCGTTATTCTACAGTCATATACTGTAATCCAAAAAACGGTAATATACTGAAATAGATAACAGTAGTTGCATTGTAAAATAACAGTAAAATACTGGCGTCCCTGCTGCCAGTATTTTACTGTTTTTTACAGTGAAATTCTTTACAGTGCAGGACTTTTTAACTCTGGTTGATGTAATGCACATTTGTTCTCAGTGCCCCTGAAGTGATCTAATGCAAATAGTACATAGATGACACTGTGAAGGCGTAATCAATGTACTAATTAACAAGGAAGGACAGAAATGCCCCATCTTGTTCATATGGTAAGTTTGTAATAATATTACTCTGTTGTGTATGTTACCTGATCTCATCCTTGGTATAAAGTCAGTGTAAAATTAATTCCTCAGCTAAACTTCTGTAGATTTGTCATGAAAATGATTTGCCTAAATACATACATAGTTCAAAAGCTTTTACACATGTAGCTCAAAAAATCTCTGGGTAAAAGTGAAAAGTGAAACATTTTACAATTGTGCAAGTCTACCCCATGGACTTTGTTTGATCTATATTTTGTGTAATGTATTCAGCTACTGTGAAATGGTAATTTCCCATTATTATTAATAGGAACTGGAATTCTGTAGTTCTCAAACTGATGTAGGAGGGTCCAATAAAAAAGCTGGAACATTTAATTTTGCTATTATTCTATTCATAGGTAACACGTTAACAGAATGTATGACTATTTTGGTCATGGGTTTCATACAATTTCTGTTATAAAACATTAAAAGCAAAATACTTTTTTTAGAAACCTGGGACACAATTTTATTAAATAGGAGTCAGTGTCTTAATTTCTGTTGGATTAGGAGTCCTTGATGTGAAAAACATTTGAGAACCACAGCTATATTCCAGTGTTTCCCCTACCATTCTGTTGGAGGGGCGGCCCGCCCCGCCAACGCGGGCCCCGCCCCCCTTGAAAAACGTGAAAATCTAGGCACCAACCCGCGCTTGTTGTCTGTTTCTCTGCACACTGTCGGATGCTATTTACATTTTACACTTTTCATTCAAATAAGCTAACGTAGCTGCCACAGATGTTTATTTTCATCTATGAGACCTACATTTATCTTCCGAAATGAAGCTATCCAGCCCGTGTTTAATCTCCAAAAAGCTGCAGGTGAATTAATCGGCTCGTGTTCTTCTACCGGTATGACGGTGAAGTTTTGACCGCAGATCACCTCAGCAGACCCGGGCTGGACTGCTCCGCCGCTCCGCTACAGGGGCGGCTGGTCTGGACTTCTCCCACCACGTCGGAGCAAATGTGCAAACAAGCGTTATTCGGATAAACTGGTGGCACAACGGGGAACTAAACGGCTACTTTCTCACACGAAAAAGCTTTAAAACCTGATGTTACCGGCGGAATTTAAAACGGCGTTACAGCGAGGGGAGGTTCGCTTCCTGTTTATAAAATAAAAGCGCAAATTCTACCCTTATGGTTTTCTTTATAATTAAAGGACAACGGGTGTTTTATTTTTGTGAAAATGACCAGAAGTGCGTTACTTACTACGGCTGGCTTGGGTAGCGCCGAATTCATCGAAACAAAACTTTAAACAGCTGTTATTATCATGTTATGTAAGCCAGCTTGTATGATCCTTGCAAGATAGCAAGTCAGCTGGCCTTGTATTGATGGCTAAATTTTTAAATAGATTATAATATATAAATATGTATTATATATAAATATTTTATTTTATTTTTTAATTCAGGAATGTTCTGTAGGATCTGCCGGACTCACAAAAAATCCCAGCCCCTACCTAACCTGTCCTGTCCAGCTCAGCCCCGCACAGCCCAGCCCTTCAATGATGTGTTTGAGTGTTTGTGTTTTGTTAATGTTGTTCTGTTGTGTTTCAATTGAATTAAATTGTTCTATTCATTACCTTGAGATTTGACGAGTTGCTGAATGTAATTTTTCAATGTAAAACATTTTCAGCCAGACGAGCCCCCCCCCCCCCCCCGCGGATACCACCCCGCCAACAAAAAAACCTAGGGGAAACACTGTATTCTATCTATTTCAATCAAGTATGTATATAGTTACTAGTGCAGTGCCTGTAAGAAAAGTGTATTCCTATAAAAAAAGTGGGAGGTTAAGTAGCTTTTTCATGGATGGCCAAATGAGGCTGTGTTTGAAGGTGGGGCGTCAGGGATATTTAGGTTTGTTGTGAAATCCGATATTCCAGGGTATAATTGGCCGTTTTTGACTATTTTTGATTTTGCCATTATATTTCACCTTAAAAACTATTTACTTGGTGTCATTATTTTCAGCACAACCTCACATGTGTGACTGTACAGTTATTTTTTTATTTTGACATACTGTATTAATACAATGGACCTAAAATAAAACAAAAAAAAAAACATAAAATCCGAGTAGAAAAAGTTAGATTTTTTTTACTGTGAAAACCACAAATATGTTTGACAAACCTTTTTTTTTTTTTGTACTTATAATGCAAATATAAATTGTTGTTTGCTAAATTTGTGCATACATTTGAAACATTTACGAAGTTATATGTAACTATTTACATTTAAATGCAGGCAATGCTCAGGTCTGCCTGTGCTCCTTAAAAGCTGGACTGCCTGCTCCACATTCAGCTTCTCCTCATTGTTTTGACTCATTAAACAAAAAACCGACTCCACTACACACTAAACACACTACACCAAACACTACATAACACACTAACTACACACTCCAAACACGCTAAATGTCACAAATCTCTCAACTCTCAATATCGCTGTCTATACACCGACCGTCGTTGCCTGTCAATCATCCGCCTACGTCCCTCCCACAACTTCCTGTTCCTCAACAACCAAACTTGCTGCTTGGACACTTTCGTGACAAAACCCCCTTTTACCGTTTCTTCCTGCACCAGACACAAAGCAAACGTGACGGCAATGTTCGCGAAAAAGCGTGGCGGACATTATTTACCCTAGGTCTGGTTTTGGACGTGCCGATGAGTCCGGTCCGTCGCCTCGGGTGGTGGGCCGTGTAGCTAGCAGCTAGCCGCTAGCTAGATTCCGATTCCACTTTGTTGTCCGCGCGTCTCTGGATCTCCTCAGACCCGAACAGACTCAGTCCGGACTCGTTTAATCTCATTAATCCACAGCAGTCAGTTTAGATGCACAGAACAGAACAGAATGGGACCGAACCGCCGGCAAAATCCCGGTCCAGCTCGCGCCGCTGCAGGTATAAATCCGCTTGTTTCTTCAGGTATGTCGTGGGCTTGAGCTCTGCAGTGATTGGCTCTGGTGCGCACGTGGCCACGGTGTGCAGTGATTGGCTCTGGTGCGCACGTGACTGTGGTGGCTCCGGTGGACAATGCTCGGCGGAATTTGTAAAGCATTTATGAAATAATTTATTCACGGTATCATTGCAGTCCAAGCAAATGCTTAGATGCACACCACTGAACCACGCAGCAGCCATGTTGAAAGTCTCAGGTCAGTGTGATCCCGATCCGCAGAGATATTTGACTAACAGAAACACACACACACACACACACACACACACAGAAAGAGATTCCTTGCTTTTATAGAGAGAGAGTAACTTCAGAGTAGTAACTAAAATGAGTGGTGGGGAAAGCTTTCAAACTGAGCGCATGCATGAAGTTCATTCTGATTACATTTTTCTTACATAAGCTAAGAATAGCATAGTTTTTTTCTAGTCAACAGTTTTCCAGTCTAGTAGTCTAGTTTTCCTAACCCTAACCCTTTATCACAACATCACAATGAGCCTAAGGCACTTGTCTTTAAATTTCTCACATGGAGCAATCTGGACGTAGGTTCTTCATAAATTACATTTTCAAATATGCTCACCAAATGTCCATTAGAAAACAATAGCCCTAATGCTAATAAGCGGAAAAAACAATGATAATTGTAATCCTGCCATAAGTAATGGTGGGACTCTCAATTAAACAATTTTAAATCAGGAGCAAATTAAGAAGAATGTTGAAGCCTGCATAGTCCACTCTGCCTTGCTAAATAAATATATCACTTTCCAGGCTATGTCAAAAAATTACCTCTGACTATCAAAGCATGTTTACGACTTTTTACTAAAAACTGCAGTAAGACTAAAACTAACTTGATTAATTGTAATTAGAATGTAAAGCTCATCAGAAACCATATCTTTTCATAGTTTGACCTGAAACTGTAGAGGTGAGAATAGTGATTTTCCACTTTGAACAAGGCGTAGCATCAGATCTGGTGGGTCCCGTGCACCTCATCTAATAAAGCTATTGTCTGTCTCTCACAAGGCTGAAAGGGGGAGGGAAGGCACAGAGGGCAAGAGAGAATATTGACGACCAAGCTTCCACCTCTGTCTTAAGTCTGGAAACAGAGGAGTGATTGCCAAGCACTACACTAAATCCACTTCTAATATATCCCTTTGATGGAAGCCTGTGATATGACTTTACAAATTCACTGCAAAGGGTTAGTAATTCAGATTTGCCCCTGCACAGGTTTGCACATGTACTATTTGATCGGAAAGCTAAAATGATGCAGAGATTCATGTGAGCACGTAGGTGGGAGAGCCACTTAAGAGAAATCCCAATCACAAACCTCCCCTCCGGCTTGCTGCAGGGAGTTTCTGGGGGATTTAAAATCAAAACTACTTAGGAGCTACTGCTAATTAACCTTACAAGTAACTTGCTTGGCTTAGTTAAGCACATGCAAACACCCCAACCCCACAAGAAGACCACATTTTCAGAAATTCATTAGCAGACTTCCAGACAGCAGCTAAGAAAGCCAGAGCCAAACACTTCTCAGATATAATTAATAAACACTCCCACAGACCTAAAATCCTTTTTAGTACCATAAACTCAATTATTAACCCTGAAGTCTCCCCAGAGGTTGAAACATCCACAGGCATTTGTGAAACTTTTTAAAAGTTTTTTATTGATAAAATAGAAAACATCAAACTATCTTTTGCCCCCTCTGTTCCCAGCACTTTACCGTGTCCTCCAGCTGTTACAGCGATATTTGATAATTTTTTACCAGTGACCCTTGATGATCTAAGAGATATTATCAGCCACTTGAAACCCTCTACATCCCCCAATGATGCTATCCCCTCTCAGATCATCAAAGATGCATTTGAAACCATTGGTCCAAGCATTCTGGTCATTATAAACACATGCCTTGTCTCTGGCACTGTTCCCTTATGTTTCAAGCATGCGGTCGTTCAGCCATTGCTTAAAAAACATAACCTTGATGTTAATTGTCCAAAAATCGCCCCATATCTAAACTATCATTAATCTCAAAAATTCTTGAAAAGGCAGTCCTCTCTCAAGTACTGCCATTTCTCAACTCTGTCAACATCTTTGAGCCTTTTCAGTCTGGCTTTAAAGCACGCCACAGCACTGAAACTGCCTTGCTTAAAGTGTCAAATGACTTACTACTCACACTAGACATGGATGTCCTGTAGGGTCCCCCAAGGGTCCATCCTGGGTCCAATTCTATTTTGTTTATATATGCTCCCATTGGGAAATATAATTAGAAAATACAATCTGTTGTTCCACTTTTATGCTGACCACTCACAATTATATCTCCCAGTCAGTGCGTGTACATGCACAGCTTAGTCGGATTACAGCCATAGTTCGACTATGCTGCTCAATCGGACAACTGCAATTATCCGAGTATACATGCCGGTGAGAAAATCGAATTACTGGCCGAAAGCATGTCATACCCTGGTACGCTAGATGGCGCTGTACCCATTTCAACTAGTGTTAACGGGGCCACCTCCGGCTGACCTCTTTACGTCACCAGCTGCCTCGGCATTCAAGAAAGATGGCGTACGAAGAGCGAGACGAAGCTACATCTTTGTACACTTTGTATATGGTGTACATGATAATTACACAAACTAGATGCACTCTGGCGCTCTTTCTTGCTGTGATTTCGGAGGAAAGACGCCGCCGCCGTCCATCTACTTCCGGCTCACAGCCCCGGGGAAAAATCTCGCGCCTAAAATAGGTTTAAATGTACAAAAGCTTCATTAGTATTGGGGCTACAGTTTGATGAAAGTGTGAAGTTCTAGCGGGTTGATTTGTTATGAATTTTCAATTTTTTGAACTTTAGATGCTCGCTGTAGCGCCACCATCAGGACCATTGGCTTGGGTTTACAGCTAATCTGGCATGAGACTGGACCTTTATGCAAAATGTGGTGACTTTCACCCATGGTCATGGTGGTAAGCAGCCACTTACCTGTTTGTTGACATCGGCGTCTTCCGGTAGCTAGACCAAACTAGTCGATCCGATGAGCGTGCGCTTACTCCCTCACTGACGGAGACGGAAACATATTCCAGCATTTTCGTGTTTCTGTTCATAATGTACATGTCCATGTTACAGCCCGTCATGAGCCATGAGCCTTACAATAGCCTGTTAAGCCTGTTGAGCGCACGCTCGACGGATTGACTAGTTTGGTCTAGCTACCGGAACACACTGATGTCAACAAACCGATATGTAGCTCCTTGCACAAACACACTGTTTTAACTACTTTTTTATTCATTTTGAGTCATACACGCTACAGTGCTGTGTTGTAAGGTGTCTGCTGATTTTGCATAACTTTTGGTGTGAGATGTGGAGCATGTTAAGACGCTTAAAACACAGTGTAAAGTTCTGACCCCATGCTGTTAGCTGTAAACGCTAAATCTCCGTTCACGGAGCTCTGTAATGGTTGGACCAAATGTGTTCGCGTCTTCGGTACTGGCAAGTCAAGGGTAGCTTGAGCAATGAAGCTGCATGTTTAAATCGACCGAAGTTCTCCTTTAAGTGGACTAAAGTTTCAGCAGTATTGGGGCTACAGTTTGGTGAAAGTTTCAAAACTGTAGCATGTACTGTTGATTTTGTAGGTATTTTTAAAGTTTTTAAAATTTAAACGCTTATTGTGCCTCGCCCCAGGAAGAATATTGACATGTCCTTGGAATTAAGTAAATCTGGCATGGGGCCAGACATTTCTGTAAAGTTTGGTGAGTTTTCGCCCTTGGGAAGTATGACTTCCTCGGAAGAAAGAAAGAAAGAAAGAAAAAAAGAAAGAAAGAAAGAAAGAAAGAAAGAAAGAAAGAAAGAATTCCTAGGAATACAATAGTGTCCTGGCAGCTTAGCTGCCCGGACCCTAAATATCAAGGGTAAAATAAATAAAATTCAAAAAGATACTTATTGTATTACACTACAAGGAATAATCAGGTCATAAAAAACGTTAATAAGAAAAAGCTAAATTAAAATGTAAAATGGTAATCTGAAAATACATGTTAAAGTTAGTAAATGAAAAACCTAAAAGCTAAAATAGAAATGCTAAAGCCGAAAGCATTTGTAAAGGTGAAACTGTAAATCGTTATTGAAATAAGAATAAGGGAAACACTTAGTGTGGAACTCAAAATGGGTAACAGTTAAGTCTAAATGTAAATTTGTTCTCAATTACATCAAGTAGATCTCAGCAATAGATATGTTTTAGGTGACAGCTGTCATAATAATGAGTAAAATAAATAAAAAAAGACATTTCTGAATGTAACTTTTTAATTGAACAACACTCACACAAACTTATTGAGCTGTTAACTCACATGTCAGTAGCTAAGAAAAAAGAGAATGTAAAGGCACTGTTAAGGCGTCCATATTGGTATTGCTGCTCCTTATATCAAGCATCACAAAGTAGAGGTGAAATCAATACTAGAAGCAGAATTCATTTGACTTATCCATAATGAAATAAACATTCGGGGCTACAGCATTGAAGCAACTGTCTAAACAAAGAGGGAAAATGAAATTGTCTGGCACAGAGGAACGTACTCTCAATAAATAAAGCTACATTAAATACTTTCCAAGTCCAACTCTTGAGAAAACAAGTACGAAGACCTGCCTATCAGTACCTGATCGCAATGTAGCTCTTCTGACAATGAGTTCTTACATTTCACCCTCTTTTTGCTCAGGTTTGAGTCTAGGTAAAACATGTCTGAGTCTGGGCCTAATAATAAACCTGTCTCAGAGATCATCAAGCACTGGTCCTTGCCAAGGGCAATGGGAGTATTTATTTTAATCAATGTAGTGGGAGCCATGCATAGGATAATTAACGCCACAATAAAATGAAATCCAGACTCTGGAATTAATAGAGAGGATCTGACTGATCTTGAAGTGAGATACTAGCAGCCTGAGTTACGGGCGAAGAAGTGAATTGTGGATTGAATGCAGTAGGGCTAACTGATCTGGTCAGAAAGAAGTCATATTGCAACTGTTTTGAAAGATATTGGAATTGCAATACATCCATCCATCCATCCATCCATCTTCTTCCACTTATCCGGGGCCGGGTTGCGGGGGCAACCACCGATCCGCCTGTCAATCTCGCGCTCCATCCTTCCCGCACTCGTGAACAAGACCCCAAGATACTTAAACTCCTTCACTTGAGGCAGGAGCCCTCCCCCAACCTGGAGGGAGCAGGCCACCTTTTTCCGGTCGAGAACCATGGCCTTGGACTTGGAGGTGCTGATTCCAATCCGAGCCGCTTCACACTCGGCTGCAAACTGCCCCAGGACATGCTTGAGGTCCTGGCTCGAAGAAGCCAACAAGACAACATTATCTGCGAAAAGCAGAGATGAAATCCAGTGGCTCCCAAACCAGACCCCCTCCGGCCCCTGGCTGCGCCTAGAAATTCTGTCCATAAAAATAATGAAAAGAACTGGTGACAAAGGGCAGCCCTGCCGGAGTCTAACATGCACTGAGAACAGGTCTGACTTACTGCCAGCAATGCGAACCAAGCTCCTGTTCCGTTCGTACAGGGACCGTACAGCCCTTAGCAGAGGGGCTCCGACCCCGTAACCCCGGAGCACCTCCCACAGAATGCCACAAGGGACACGGTCGAATGCCTTCTCCAAGTCCACAAAGCACATGTGGACTGGTTGGGCAAACTCCCATGAGCCCTCGAGCACCCTGCCAAGGGTATAGAGCTGGTTCAGTGTTCCGTGGCCAGGACGAAAACCGCATTGTTCCTCCTGAATCCGAGGTTCGATTAGCAGCCGAATCCTCCTCTCCAGTAACCTGGAATAGGCTTTCCCAGGGAGGCTGAGAAGTGTGATACCCTGATAGTTGGAACACACCCTCCGGTCCCCCTTTTTGAATAGGGGGACCACCACCCCAGTCTGCCAGTCCAGAGTCACTGTCCCCGACTGCCACGCGATGCTGCAGAGACGTGTAGGCCAAGACAGCCCCACAATATCCAGAGACTTGAGGTACTCAGAGCGGATCTCATCCATCCCCGGTGCCTTGCCACTGAGCAGCTTCCGAACTACTTAAGTGACTTTGGCTTGAGTGATGAATGGGTTAACCTCTGAGTCCCCAGCTTCTGCTTCCTCTAAGGAAGGTGTGTCAATGGGATTGAGAAGATCCTTGAAGTATTCCTTCCACCGCCCGACAATGTCCCCAGTTGAGGTCAACAGCTCCCCACCTCCACTGTAAACAGTGTTGGTGGAGTTCTGCTTCCCCCTCCTGAGGCGCCGGATGGTTTGCCAGAATTACTTTGAGGCCGACCGGTAGTCCTCCTCCATGGCCTCCCTGAACTTTTCCCAGACCCGAGTTTTTGCTTCTGTACTGCTGCACGCTTGGACTGCCGGTACCTGTCAGCTGCCTTAGGAGTCCCCCGAGCCAACCAGGCTCGATAGGACTCCTTCTTCAGCTTGACAGCATCCCTTACTTCTGGAGTCCACCACCGGGTTTGGGGATTGCCGCCAAGACAGGCACCGGAGACCTTACGACCACAGCTCCGAACAGCCGCATCAACAATGGAAGTGGAGAACATGGTCCATTCCAACTCAATGTCCCCAGCCTCCCTCGGGATCTGGTCAAAGCTCTCCTGGAGGTGGGAGTTAAAGAACTCCCTGACAGAGGGTTCTGCCAGACATTCCCAGCAGAGGGCCCGCCACTCCTAAATCCTAGCCGCCGCTCCTTCAAATTTCTTCTTTTTTTATTGTCGCAAATACACCACCGCGGCATCATATTTCCACCTTTACAGCAAAGTCCTGCACTGGGTCGGGTGTCGCGAGTGTTGAGATAAACTAGATAACTATCTTGCTCAGTATCTACTCTTTGGAGTAGTTTTTTCTATATTATTGCTGTATTTTTGTTATTCTTTTTTATTTTTACATTCAGCCTTTAAAAAGCCATTTTCCATGCCAGCCATTCAATAAAAGGGGAGATTATGCTGTGCATAAAAGTTAAAATCTGCAGTCAAGTGTCAATTTGTTTACGCCGCCACGGCTCCCCGGAGAGCCTGCCCCCGCTGCTGAAAAAAATCTTAGAGGAAACACTGACTTGGGTCCAGATCGGGGAGGCCGTTCCTCACAATCACACCCCTCCAGGTAACACTGTCGCTGCCCACATGAGCGTTGAAGTTCCCCAGTAGAAAGACGGAGTCCCCAGTTGGGGCACTTTTCAGTACCCCTCCCAGGGACTCCAAGAAAGCCGGGTACTCTACACTGCTGTTCGGCCTGAAAGCCGAAACAACAGTGAGAGAACTACCCGCATTAAGGGCCTCACGTGAGGTGTCGTCTAGATTTGGTATGTTTAGGTCCTTTAACCAATTATCCACATCACCTGTGGCTTTAGATCTATAAAGCTCCTCATAATATTCTTTGAAGCGAGAGTTTATCAGCTTACACTGCATGAAAAGTGGGATTTTCGGCCCTGTAAACGCCCAGAAATCTCCCTAATTTTTCGGCAGTTAACGACAATTTACAGGCTGTGAACGTGGCGTTTGACTGTGCCGAAAATTGTCGGAAACGAACCATGACGTCAGTGGAGCTCCCGGAGGTGCGAACGGCTCTAACTTGCATATGAATAGCAGCGAAACCACGCCTGGCCAGAGAATGTGTGGGCTGGCTTGAATATCCTCACTCAGTATTGGATGAAACCACTACTCATAAACAAGCAAAATCACTCGTGATTGGTCACCCTGGGTCATTATAAATGTAAACCCCGATGGGAATATATATATGTTTATATATTTATATGATTTATTCATTCATTTATATTTATGATATCATCAATGACATGAATGAATTTACTGAGGAAAGGAACATTTGCCAGGAAGGAGTTGTTTATTCAAAGAAAGAGTTTTATTAGCACAAAATCAAACACACAGCATGTACAAAGCATAATCTGCCCACACAACAAACGGGAAGCTCACAAGAGGCCCAAAATCCTACAGCACCGCCAAGTGTCTGTTTTTGCAGACGTCTGTGGTGTGCTGCCCTGTACTTCGGAATCGCCTCTCATGTGACAGCAGTGTGGCGCAGAGCCCGGTGAGCTCCCGGCTGCGAAAGGACGGGGGTCGCACAATCCATCCAGACACCCGCCATCTTGTGCCGTCTTCCTCCTCAGACATCAGGTCCATGGCGGCGCACTTCCAAAGGTCCACCTCATCCTCAGCTAGCACTCTGGCTCGCTTCGAGCAGCTGTAAAAACAATCAATAAAGACGATCAGTGCTGCGCGATGCACTGCGAGATGCACTGCGTATGGACACAACACATAAATTATTTAATAGAATAATAGTCACATTGACCAAAAACGGATTTAATCTAGTAAATCTTACCCTCTTTGTCCTCGATTGACTCCGAGCTGAACTCCTCACAGCGTCCGTCTGCGATGCAAGATCTGGTTGTTTGTTGTCCTGCGTACTGCCTCGTAATGTCTTACAGGCAGCTGGAAAACAATTAAAAAGACTGGTATGAATAAAGAAACGTAAGTCACAGTAAAATTAAGCGAGGGAGAAAACAGTAACAGTTACTTACACACAATGGCGTCATTATCGGTATCGTGTAAATCTGGACTTGCAGACGTGGCTCCGAGCTAACAGGAGGTCGGGGCCTTGTTATGAGGCGAGGTTAGTCTGTGAAAACAAAATGCTCGCAGCGATAAACCTCCGTGTCCCTCTGTGGCAGCGAAGCTCCGTCCGTCGGCGACATTTTTCGTGGCGACCCGGCAAAGCTTCTCCCGTCCGCGCAGACGTCCTCTCGACCATGGCTGGGCCGCTAGCCTAGCTCCTGCTAGCTAGCTTAGCCGAACTTGCTTCGTGTCCATTAAAACACAAACACTTCGACTGCGATGGAGAGTCCAACTCACACACTCACAGCACGTCGTCCGACAACATTTCACAGTCTGTTAGTGATAAAACACGACACTGACGACACACACAGTCCACTGTTAGCTGCTCGACGCCATTAACTCTCTGCTCCTTCTTCCTCGTCACTCACGCTCCGGTCTACCCGGAAGTGTAAAAACTCTCACAGGTCATGAACTCTCACACGTAATAAGAATTACTTTTCAACTGCCTTTAAAACATTCAGAACCCATGAAATTATAGAAATACTTTTTTTTTTTTTTTTTACATTTTAATATCTTGGTTATCTCAAAATATTTCATGCAAATTTTAACTTCTTAACAACTGGCGTTTTATCTTTAACTTGTTCCCAGGAGAGAGAGAGAGAGAGAGACAGAGAAAAGAATAAATAATCTTTTTTACAGAACATTGGCCATTGCTAATGACATACACAGTAGTTAATCTAGCATTTATATATATATATATATTAAATAAATCCATTCAAGCTCAAATATAAGGGTTTATAATTAGGCGATACTGAGCCTCATCTATTTATACCAGAGATTTTCTTAAAATGAAGTTAACACCTTTTAGAAAAAGGTCACCTGAGGTAAAACTCCCCCTACTACCCTGATTTGCATTTGCATAGCTCACAGCATTTTCATTTACATGTTAAAGCCTCCCCTAGAATCAGGGGGAGGGGGGTCATTGGGGGACAACTGCCAAGCAAGGCTCACGTCAATTTCCGACAATTTATGTCAGTTTTCAGTGTTGCCTGCAAATTGCCGCGTGCAGCCGCAAACCTGAAATTCCACGTCAATCTACAGTGCCGCATACTGACGAAAATCCCACTTTTCATGCAGTGTTAGGGTCTATTAAGATTACTCCAGAGCGAGATTTTATTTTGTGGATAGCCCTACTGGCCTGTTGTCCTCTGAGCTGGCGAGCTAAAAGTGTGTGAGGTTGGTCCCCAAGCTCGAAATATTGCCTCCTAAGTCGCAGGAGCTGGTCACAAACCTGATGTGATAAGATCGTATTATATTCATATTTAAGATTGAGAATGTTATTCAATGTTTGAGAGTTGCCTGTGCTTCTATATAATGATTCTAATTGTGTGATCTCGGAGTCAATTTCGTCCAGCCGCGTTTTGTTTGACTTCTTCAAAGCCGCCTCATATGCAATAATATGGCCTCTCATGACAGCTTTGAATGTTTCCCACAAGGTGGAATCAGATACATCTGAGGTGTCATTATTCTCTAGGTATTCTGTGATTTTTACTGACAATTGTTCACAAAATCTTTCGTCTACTAACAAGGATGGGCGGAGACGCCATGAAGAGCGCTGTCCAGTTTTTTTTAAATTGAGAGTAATGGAGGCCGGGGCGTGATCCGAAATCAAAATGTTATGGTATTTGGTTTTTCTAACATTTGGTATGAGTTTCGCATCAAGTAAAAAAAAATCAATACGGGAAAACGATTTGTGTTTATTAGAAACATTAGAATATTCTCTGTCTGTCAGATGTTGGAGCCGCCATATGTCGACCAGATTAGTGGAAATTATAAGATTGTTCAGGACCGTGGAAGCATTAGAGGGGTTACATATTTTGCTAGCTGACCTGTCAAGATGGTATTACGTTGTGGTTCCCAGCGACTATTAAATTTGTGTTTGAAAGGTCATGTAACTTCTCAAAGGTTTTTCTGAAAAATGCTGCGTCATCAATGTTTGGCCCGTAGATGTTCAACAGCGTTACATGACTAGAATGAAGATGGCCTGTTACAATGATGTATCGACCATACAGGTCACTTATTGTTGAGATGTGCTTAAAAGGTATGTTTTTACGAATAATGATTGCAACGCCGCAAGCTTTGCTTGAGAATGTGGATTGAAATATTTGGTCAGCCCAGCTGCAACGCAGACGCTTCTGTTCAGATGGTCTAATATGAGTCTCTTGAAGGAATGCCACATCGGCAGCGAGAGAGTTAAGGTGTGCAAAGACCTTAGCACGCTCAATTGAATGACCTAGGCCACGAACATTCCAGCTGACCAAGTGGATACCCTCATCTTTACCTCTAGGGATCATGAGTAAGTGAAAATTATGTTATATGTACAGTAACATGAAAAATTGCCCCAAATAAAAAGAACATCAAAAACACTGAGAAAAACACATAAAGTGAACTTACATTTACCCACCTCAAGCTCCCACTTTCCCAAACAAAGCGAGAGAGAGTATCTTAACATGCCCTACAGGGGTCCTATACTAGTCAACACCTAACAAGTTATACCGCTAGTCAGCCAGCTTAAAAGCGGCGTCCCCTCCGATATCAGGCAATAAACATCAAAACATTTCTGTGACAAAAATTAGAAAAAACCCAGGTGTTGATGTAAGAAGATATGAAGCAAATTAAGCGCATAAAATAACCAAAACAGAACACATCTGGCACTTAGTGTTACTCAATATTAAAGATAAAGAGCCAGGCACTTGGCAATATAAACTGGTGAGAAGAAGGCACACTGAGAAGAAACAAATATTTTTAAACAATCGTCAAGTATTTTAACATTACCCTAAAACTGCAGGTCTGTGCCACAGCAGGATACAGCAGGTTACAGCAGCCGGCTCGAATCCAACAGACTGTGCAGGGACATCACCCCTCCTCAGAAGCCCGGTCGTCAAGCAGGAAGCGATCGGCATCTTCTGGGGTGTTGAAGATCATGTTGATGTCGGTACCTTTGGTGACTCTAAGCCGTGCAGGATAGAGGAATCCGGTGCGCATCCCAGCGTTGTTGAATTTTTTCCTCACCTCCTCGAATGGTTGGCGCCGCTTCATTATCTCCGCCGGGTAATCGGGATATATGTAGATCCGTGTCCCGTTTTAGGTCAGAGGGGTGTTCTCCCATGCCAGCCGCAGTATTTTCTCCTTCACCAGAAAGCTGTGGATCCTGGCTATCATGAGATGGGGACGTGCCCCGGCGTCAGATGGCTGTCCAAGTCTGTGCGCTCTGTCAACCTCTATCAGGGTGGGGAAGTGAGCAGCACCCAGCAAATTACACAGAAAAACGGCAAAAAAGTCCACTGGGTTTGTACCCTCAGCTCTTTCTGGCAGGCCCACCACTTTTATATTCTGGCGTCTGGAGCGCGCTTCGAGGTCGATGACCTTTTCTTGGAGTGATTTGTGACTGGCCTCTAGCTGCAGCCGTTGTTGTTTTAGCCAGGTCAGCCGGATATCATGGTCACTGCTAGCCGCCTCCACAGTAGAAATCCGAGCATCGTGTTCGGTCAAGGTGGCCTGGGTAGCTTGCAAGGACGCCCCCAAGTTATTGAATCGGTCCTCCATCCTTTTACTCATGTCGTTTATAGCCGCGAGGATGACAGATGCCTCGGTGTTTGCCTTAGCCGCTAGCGGAGCTAGCTCTGGAGTGTCGTCATTACACGATGCTAGCGTTAGCATTAGCCTCACGGGCTGGGCTTGCAGAGGGTGTTTCCATGGCGTTAGGCTGCTGTTTTTGTTTCTTCTTGATAGGCATAAGTGCACAGACGAAAAACAAGCGTGATGCTTGATCTTCTAGCGGGTATAAGCAGTACAGAAATGTTATATTGCTTGAATCTTAATGTATCGGACAGGAGCTCTGAGAAAGTGCGTCTACTCCATAGCGTGTGCTCTAGCACCCCCCTCGGTTTCATATCTTTGTCGTGAATGTCTGTACTCTCAAACAACTCATGGGTGGAACAGTCTGAGGCATTTATTCACGCAGAGTGGCCTGAGAGCGGCGTGGAGACCGCTGTTAGCTGTTGGCTGTTAGCTGTTGGCTGTGGTGTTGAGAGCGCAGCGTCCCGGTTAACTTGTGACACCTGTTACCTTCGAGAGTGAGATACATGTCTGGGCTTTCCTATGAACCACGGTCGACGGTTGCTACAGGTGTTTGGATCACATGTTGATCTGGATGTCTCACGCTTTGCCACAGCTGACTGACCTCACGCTGAGTTCGAGCTGGATGTCAACGTACTCTGCAGACTGTTTGACGAGCAGGCTGTATGACAGTGTGTACAGTTTAAACACCGACTTGGCCTCAGCTTAATAACGATGTATGCGGCTCGGAACGATGGCTTTAAGTAACCATTTGAACGCAGTGTGGAATGAAAGAAATACTCGATGGTAACAGGTGTCACAAGTTAACCTGGACGCTGTGCTCTTGGCGCTACAGCTAACAGCTAACAGCCAACAGCGGTCTCCATGCTGCTCTCGAGCCGCTCGGCGTGAACAATATGGAGGACCAAACCTGACATAAGTATAAGTAAATAAATAAATAAATAAATGCATAAATGCGTAAATAAATACATAAATAAATAAATAAATGCTGAAATAAATAAATAAATGTATAAATAAATAAATGCATAAATAAATAAATGCATAAATAAATGAATAAATAAATAAATAAATGCTGAAATAAATGTATAAATAAATAAATAAAAGTATAAATAAAAGAATAAATGCTTTTTATTTATTTCTACATTTCTGTTCACCTACATGTATTTATTTCTGTATTTCTGTTCACCTACATTTATTTATTTCTGTATTTCTGTATTTCTGTTCACCTACATATATTTATTTCTGTATTTCTGTGTCCATATGTAAATGAGGAGGTAGGAGGTCCTAACCTCAGTCAAGAGCATGATTGGTTACAGGAGTGTGCTCGATGAGGGTCTACTACTTATGCCTTACTAGTAGCGCTGATTCCTGTACACTGAACAGGAATGTTGCTGGCTACCAGCAAGCCCGCTCAGCTAATTGTTAGCTGCAGTTGTTGACATTTGTTCATGTAGCTCTGGTTTAGTTATGAATTTGACTGGCGTTCATTTTAACTTGCGAGGGTCCCAGGTGTGCTGGTGGTGTGGTTTGAGAATCCCGTCTGGAGAGAGAGGGGTCCTCAGCCATGTCCGCTAACCAGGAAAAACATTCTGCTCATCGCTCCAAGTCATGTATAAGTGTATTCTAGACGAGCGCTACAGAGCACAAGTCATCCAAAAGTGCATGTTGTCGGTCTCATATCTTTGTCGTGAATGTCTGTACTCTCAAATAACTCGGGTGGAACAGGCTGAGGCATTTGTTCACGCCGAGCGGCTCCATCGGGCATTTTTCATTCCACACTGTTCAAATGGTCACTTAAAGCCATCGTTCCGAGCAGCATACATCGTTATTAAGCTGAAGCTAAGTCAGTGTAAAAACTGTACACTGTCATACAGTCTGCTGGTCAAACAGTCTGCAAAGTACGTTGACATCCAGCCTGAGCTCAGCGTGAGGTCAATCAGCTGTGGCAAATCATGAGACGTCCAGATCAACCTGTGATACAAACACCAGTAGCGACAATGGTTCATAGGAAAGCCCATGTATGTAGACATGTATCTCACTCTCGGTGGTAACATGTGTCAACAGTTAACCTGGACGCTATGCTCTTAGCGCTACAGCGAGCAGCTAAAAGCTAACAGCTAACTGCTAACAGCGGTGTCCACGCCTCTCTCGAGCCGCTCGGCGTGAACAAATGCTTAATACTGTTCCACACATAAGTTGTTTGAGAGTACAGAGATTCACGACAAAGATATGAGACCGACAACATGCACGTTTGGACGATTTGTGCTCTGTAGCGCTCGTCTAGCAGTGGTTTGCAAGTCGCAGCCCCGGCTTCTCCGTGTGGATAGAAGTGTTCAAGCCACGTCAAAACGAATACACATATACATGACTTGGAGCGATGAGCAGAATGTTTTTCCTGGTTAGCGGACATGGCTCTCCAGACAGGATTCTCAAACCACACCACCAGCACATCTGGGACCCTCGCAAGTTAAAATGAACGCCAGTTAACCTGTCACACTGGTCGAGGCCATTAAGCTAACTGGAGCTGTTTTACAACGTTACAGAGAGCGAGGCTTGAGATCAGGAATCGTTTGCTTTTGTCTGGCTCTCCGATTTGACCAATCATGCTCTTGACTGAGGTTAGGACCTCCTACCCCCTCATTTACATATGGACACAGAATTACAGAAATAAATATATGTAGGTGAACAGAAATACAGAAATACAGAAATAAATAAATGTAGGTGAACAGAAATACAGAAATAAATACATGTAGGTGAACAGAAATGTAGAAATAAATAAAAAGAATTTATTCTTTTATTTATACTTTTATTTATTTATCTATACATTTATTTCAGCATTTATTTATTTATTCATTTATTTATGCATTTATTTATTTATGCATTTATTTATTTATACATTTATTTATTTATTTCAGCATTTATTTATTTATTCATTTATTTATGCATTTATTTATTTATGCATTTATTTATTTATACATTTATTTATTTATTTCAGCATTTATTTATGTATTTATTTATGCATTTATTTATTTATTTATTTATACTTATGTCAGGTTTGGTCCTCCATAGAACAAATGCCTCTGACTATTCCACCCATGAGTTGTTTGAGAGTACAGACAACATGCACTTTTGGATGATTTGTGCTCTGTAGCGCTCGTCTAACAGTGGTTTGCAGGTCGCAGCCCCGGCATCTCCATGTGAAATAGTAGTGTTCAAGCCACGTCAAAATGAATACACATATACATGACTTGGATCGATGAGCAGAATGTTTTTCCTGGTTAGCGGACATGGCCAAGGACCCCTCTCCAGACAGGATTCTCAAACCACACCACCAGCACATCTGGAACCCTCGCAAGTTAAAATGAACGCCAGTTAAACTGTCACACCGGTCGAGGCCATTGAGCTAACTGGAGCTGGTTTGCAACGTTACAGGTAGTCCATGAGACAGGGCCCCAAATTTGGGCCATCGGTATCATCTGGGGGGACAAAGTCTCATAGTGATTTTTGGCAAGGTATACACCCCTAGTACTAGAAAAATCACGTTAGCAGTGCAGGGGTGGTAGCGAAATCACTTTCTTCAGCTCATGGAGTTACTAACCCCCTAAGATAAATTCCGTTTTTGAAATCTGGTGTATATCTGGTTTAGGCTCATGGTAGGGATATTGTCAATATTCTATAATATGGTGCTTGGTATCGTTGGAAAGGGGAGCAAGGCTTGGGATCGGGAATGGTTTGCTTTTGTCTGGCTCTCCGATTTGACCAATCATGCTGTTGACTGAGGTTAAGACCTCCTACCTCATTAACATATGGACACAGAAATACAAACACCGCGGTCAAGTGTAAACAATGCCACAAGCGGGCTGCGTTAACAGGTTTGACAGTGCCCCCTTTAGGAAACACCATTAATTTAGGTGAAAGGAAAAGTACAATGCAGTTGTTTGCGTTTTTGCAGTGCAGTGTTCACTGTATATTTATCGAGCAGATTTGAAAAAATGTATTGGCTGTGTTACCATGTTGTTATAAGCTACCATGTGAGCCACCGATTAAAGCTTGACGAGCTGCATGTGGCTCGTGAGCCGCGCAATGAGTATCTCTGATTTAAGTCCACATCTTTGTTAAATATATACACATGCACCAGCTGAGATACGCTGTAAAAAAAAAAAACTGAAAAAGTAATTTGTTGTCACTTGTTGAGGAGTACTACAACATCTTATGGTACCATCACTTCCTGCCATCTCCTGCCACACAAAGAATAATATGATAATAAGAATATGCTTTTGTAACAATTTTGGCTTTTCTTGATGTCTGAGAGGAAATACAAGACAGAATAGTAGCACAAGGGCCCCTGTGGTTACATGTGTCCTAGACCACAGGACCACTTAAATAACCAAACTATTTCGATTCATACTGGAATGATGAGATCACGGATCATATCATTTGTAAATACTGTACACTGGAAGAAAATTCCTTTCTCTGCGTGTGGACCGCAAAGGATTATTTTTGTTTTTATGCAGACAAATAGAGTTTCTACACTGAAATTACTTTGCAGGTTGTGCAGCTAAAACTGTTTAGCCTAAGGCACAGTATATCCAAGGTTGCGATCTTGTAGAGGCATGTGGTTTATTTTAATGCTCATAAAAACATTTAGACTTGATCTCCTCTCCCTGTGAAGAGGCGAGCTTATGGTGTGGACAGAAATGCCTACTGTTAAGAATAAGGCATTCTCCAAAAAAGGTATATAGCGTTCATTCGTATTTACCTGACATCTGAGTTAGAGATGACCTTAATCATGACAATATAATAAAGACCTCCACAACATGGTTCAACATTTGTTGACCATGATATTGGTTTTCTTGGTGTAATCCCCTGCTTAGCTTTTTTCTCTATCCTCCAATCTCCCTTTGACAGTAAAGTATGTATGAGAAAAATAAGGGAACAGTCCTAAGATTAAAATAATTTTGTATCATTTGTGTCATGACTTGCTCAGACAAAATGTCTCTCTCTGGACTGTTTACAGGAAAACAATTACTAGCTTCTTGCTTCCTAATTCCAGTCATTTTGGATGGATCACACTGCATATTTCACACTGAATGTACAATCTAGACACAACACAAACACTAGGTCCATTATAACTGCAAATATTATATGATATTGATTTTAAAATTGCATTTTTGTGCCCCAAGGCCTCATTTGAATAACCCACTTTGTCAGACAGAAATCTGACAATACGTCAAAGCAAACAAGCTTAAGGTTTATGAAAAAAAAGGCCTATAGCATCTCTTTGCATACTTATGGTAATATCACATCCCAGTGTTGTGGTACCTAGTTGTAGAGCAAAAAGAACCCCTGTGAAAACTACTTCCAAGAGGCCCACCATCTGGCAGGAGAGATACAGAGTGTCAGGAAGAGGTGCTGTAGCAAATTCCATGAAACAGGAATGATTCATTTAATTCTTACACTTGCCAGAATTTCCTGATTCAGATATTATTTTAACCTCTCAGCTCCACCACCACAACATTGTGTCAGACTATTGATGATCCCAGTGTGGGCTTACCTTATTTTAGAACGCTTTGTACATACCAATGAACTTGTCTGCCATATCTTCTTTACATGGGAGTGCATACACTTTGCAGGGGAAAAGCTGCACAAAAAGCAGGCACCATAAGGATGCATTACACCATTTATGATAAGACGATGTACCTCTCCAAATGGGTTTCAGCTGACAGTTGCTGTTTTGGAAACATAGCAGTGCAAGCATTTTGTTGGTGAAATCAGACTGAAACCTTCAGCTAATCAGCCTTAACAACAACAAGCACCACAACTATTACTATGATAAGCAAATAGGCCTATGTCAATTTCCAAAACTGGGCAAGGTGAAGACACAAAAGGAGACTGCTTCAGCCTCTTTTATCCTGTGCTGTCCAGGACTTTCAAGCTAAAAAAAAAATGGATGACGTCGGCTAGTGTCCAACTTCCCAAAGGCCATTACCAATGCAAGGCCTTCCGAATAGCCGCAGGCCTGCCTAAAGGATATGACTGTCCCAATCTGAGACAGTTCAAACCGCATTTTGCATCAGCCATTTTTGTAAATTATTTTAAATTGTGAATAAAGTCCTGGATCAGCTTCATCATTTTTTTCTCACTTTCAGAACGAAATCCAGGGATTCCTAAAGATAGTGTCTGGTAGACGGACAAGAGCTCTTGCTTTGTATGTGCTTTAGTCCCTCGTACGAATCACACTAGTTTGTAAATCCCTCATTCGAGATCTCTGAAATAATCCCAGGAGGTTCTACAGCACCATCAGTAAAAGTCCTATGAAGTTTCAGTACTCCCTACATGTGGTTCCAAACTTCTGACCCCACAATCGTTCTAAATTTGTCGTAGTGTCTGAAAATTGATAACCTAGTATCACAGGTTTTATCACAGCTTTGCCCCCTGTGTGTGAGGTTTTCTTATTCACAATAAAAGTGGAAAATTGCACTGCACTGCCTGTCTGAAACTCTGTTTAGATGTGTCTCTTCATAAACAATCAGGGAAAGTGAGCTTTCAATCATCATCCATCTGTGCAGGGACTTGAGTCAACCAGCACTTGGATTGGGGTTAATGATAAAATTGTTGGAAAAGTAAAAAGAAAAAAACCTTCCAGCCCCAAGCTTTTTTAAGTATACCAGAATCAAAGATGTTAAGATGATACAAATGGATCTTAACTTGTGTTATGGTTATAACTAAACTAAAAATTATTTGTAATTGCAAATGCAGCAGATCTGACACTATTTATTAGTAAACAAGCAAGACTATTAAAAAAAAATAATATTAAGAACTTCCCCATGCAACAATGAGCTATACAGTTGTAGATCATAAAGATAATCAAGCTGCCCCCATCTTAGTGCAGACCCACAGTACTTATAAAAATCAGTTATGGGTTACAGTGTTAGTGGGTGAGACACACAAACTGTAAAGCATCCAAGTAAACAGGTTAGAGCAGAC
Organism: Sparus aurata; assembly: GCF_900880675.1. Taxonomy (NCBI): domain Eukaryota; kingdom Metazoa; phylum Chordata; class Actinopteri; order Spariformes; family Sparidae; genus Sparus; species Sparus aurata. Next base: position 20,730,494 of record NC_044199.1, read on the forward strand.
ACACTGCTGGAATGAGTAGCACTACTCACACACATTTCAAGAGAAGCTGCATCAGCGTGTCATCTAGAGTCTTTCCTAATTTTAACGCAACACACCTGTGGTTCTCTGCAAAAACAGATCTGAATTATATCTACATCATAACATCATCACTACAGTTTTGTTGTCTGTATCTGTGGAATCACAGAGTCACAGGCATGAAGAGAATACATACAATAGGCAAAGGACAGTTTATGTTTATATGAAGTTACATTTAAGTTAGTAATATAAAGTAGTAAAGTAATTATTATAAATATCCAAATCAAACTCCATGTTAAAAGATATTGCTGGCTGTATCTGCGCTGCAGCAGCAGAATCTCCTGTGTGGACATACACATGACTAAGCGGCAGCATTTCAGCAATGCAGCCATCATGAACTAAACAAGCAGGATATGTAAGCAACAGGATATTGTTATTTGACCGGAAGTGCAGAGCCATCTCACTGAATTTATAAACTTTGGTACGAGGCAGAGTAAACTTGCGGAGCCTTGAACCAGAGTATTAGTGTGAGATAGTGTGTGCAAATACAGAAGGTCTACATTACTATTGTGTGAACTGTCAGTTACCATAGATTGGCATAAAGACTGGAAACAGTCCAAAGGTTGTAAAATTCACCTTCAAGCACCTCTAAAGCGCACTATTAACATGTCATAGCTCCTTAGATTAATATGTTCCAAAACAACACAATGTAAAAATTATGCTTTGGTTTTACAGGGCCTAAAGTGGTGGAAATTCTTGAGTGGGCCAATGATTTTCTGGAGTCTGTGCCTGGTCAAGAAAGAGTCCAGCACACACAGTGTTTTAATTAGTGGGCTTCAGATGTACTGATGGATTAACATTTGGAAAGGAGCAACGTTTGCTGTTTCCTACTATCGCCTGTCTTTATGCTAAGCTAAGTTAAATGTGTGGTTGTTTTAACTTTAGATTTAGTGTCCAGAAATGACATTGATAATCTTGTCATCTAACTCTTGCCAAGAAACAACAAATCCTATTTCAGATTTTGTTGAACAATCACGACAACAATCATTAAACAAAAATGGTAAACATTTGCTGTTTCCAGCTTTTCAAGTGAGATGCTTCTCTGCTGCTTCTTTTTTTGTCTTTTTCTTTGAGTTTTGGACAGTTTTAGAAAACAAAATGTGTGAAATCACCATCCATCGGCTGAACAAGAAATCACAGAAGATGTCAACAGAATTGCTGATCATTAAAATTAGCCGCCTTTACAGCAAAGGCAAAGAGTATGCATGTCATTGTTAAATGGAGGGATTTAAAGTTTATCCTAACAAAAGAAGAAAAGGCAAAAGACAACTCCTGAAGATCAGATATGAAGATTCCAATGTCCCTGTCATTGCTGATGGCAGTGTTTAACCTACAGACATCAAACATAATGCCATGAGCAAAATACACACTCAGCTCTCTCAGCATTAACATTTCTACATTTGTGCTGTTCAAAAAATCTCCTGCTTGCATAGATACCTAGTAAAAACTTAATTAAATTGTTAAGAAATGGAGATTGGAGAGTTGGAAAAAGACAGTATCTAGATCACACAGGGTATGTGAGCTCAAAGTGTACAATTAATATACTCCAAAACAAAGTGATATAAGAGAAGACAGACTGCAAGCAAGAGTCTTTTATAGGTCTTTTGCTGCCTCTCTACAGATGGCAGCAGGTGAGACAGAGGAGTAGGTGGAGCAGTTGGAGGCCAATATTTGAGGCAGGATTTTAGATTGCTTCTTCTAAGGACTAAATAAAGTAAGTCACCCATTTTGGGGGGACGACACAGCTCTCAGTTCGATATTTTATAGGAAGAATGCCCTCTCTGCATCAAGAGAAAAAGGTCAGTTAGAAAATGTTTTGTTAAGAATTTTCTATTTAATTCATTTTTTCTTAAAGCAGAAGCAAATATGCAGAATTGGTCTTGCAGTGGTCTTTTCTCTGAAGATAATTATGTAAAACCATCACCAAAAAAGCCAGATTGACACTTGCTGAAACGCATTGTTGTACCCATCCACTGGGTAAGACAGCACTAAATACTTACAAATCAATTTGAAGTGTCCCTTGCAGGCAGGTTGTTTTTCAGTTCTGACATATTTTGGCTTGCATTTATGTCCATCTACGTTAAAACACATTGCACATCTCAAATTGTTAACCACTGTATTACCTTTACTTTGCTCATCTCTCTTTATTTCATGTTGAGATATGTGAAATTTAGTAAACAGCCATCTCCAACCTGCTGCAGATAGTTGTGGGTCAAACCCCAAATATAAAGTTTTGTCATACCAGGATTTTTTTTCACCCCTCACAGGAAGGCAATTGCAGAAAAAAATATACTGTAAAAGTTGTTCTGAGGTAATCTGATCAAGTCTATTACGGCTATGTAAAACAGCTCCTAAAAGTCTCATAACTTGGGTCTGATTCTCTCTGAAATTGTATACAGCTCAGTATTGCATCCTAATGTAATTTCATGCAGTGGCCTTCAGTCATTTGAAGTGATGCTATCAAACGCTATCTTGCAGGTACCTAAGTCTGTGTCTATTATCTAACCCCCTGCAGCTGAATCAAAAATAACGTTTCTTTATCAAACTGGGATGTTGTGGATGTGAAATTAAAATGGATTTTTCAGATTCCTTTATTGTGTGATTCTTTTTACAACTAGATGTCTTCACTACATAAAAAAACCCAATGACTTATTATTGTGAAGCTTTTTCCAAGTCCATTTTATAAATTTAAATGTAACTTCATGAGCAATGTCAAAGTCTAAAGACAGATACAAGGAACTGTTGATGTATAACCAGTGTTGGGAGTAACGGCGTTTAAGTATAAAGCTGTGTTTCGTTTTACACACAAACCACACAGCCTCGCACACACAAACTAGCAGAGGTGAGTTGCAGAAATGGCGAGTCCAGAGGGAAAGTTTACGTTTTCAAAGTGGAAGTACAGATACTACTTTAACCTCTTTTGTTCACGTCCGTTTTAAGCAACCCTAATCTAATGAGGCATCTCTCAACTGCACGCGCTTCTACAACACTAGTGGCCAAAAACTCCGATGTTGACACTGTTGATGATGATAGCAGGCGTGGCTAACGTGAGCTCCGCTAACACAGAAGGACATGGAGCCGTCCGAGCAGCTAGCTGGATGTTTCTGCTCCAGCTTCACTAAAACTTGTGACACAGACTGAAGTGAATGCAATGATAGGAAGGTATGTTGTTGAGAACATGCTCCCGTTATCTCAGTTACTTTTTGGGAGAAGTAACTAGTAACTATAATTAATTACTATTTGAAAGTAACGTGACCAACACTGTGTATAACATACCAAAAATGATTACATCTTGAAACACATTTATCTGATGCCTCCCCTCCAAATGATGATGTGTTTTGCTTAATGTGTTTCACTTAGATGTTTGAGCAGAATGACAGGGTTTAAGGTCCATGTACTTATGGGCCATTCGATTTCCATTTCAAAGTCCAAAAACAAAAAACAGAAAATAGCTTTTTTGCAATATTTCAAAAAATCTGAAAATGAAAAACAGAAAAGGGACTCGACTCGTATCCTGTTTTTGGTTTTAAAATTGGAAACCAAAAAATGGGAAGCGACTCGTTAACTGATTGTAGGTGCTGTTCTCATTAATAGAAATTGGGAATTACGATAACAGTGCTACTTCTCATCACAGATTTTGCCATAGGTATTTTTTCAATGACCTGGAAGGCACCGTGATCTCTAGACTACGTCATGATGTCTTCACCCTTCTCAGAGCATACCATTCATTGGTCTAGCTCCTTCCCCTTTTCTGACAGGGCAAGTCCTATTGTTAGTTTCTTCGCCTCTTAAGCAAATTGACAGCTACCTCAGCAGTGGATACTTTCGGCTTACTGGCATAACGCTATTTATTACAATTTACAAGTCACAAATTTGATCATGCTGCCAGTTTGAAGACTATAATAAGTGAATTCTAAAGAAACCAAAGGGTTTATAATTTGAACTTTAGAATAGTTTATTAACAAAAAAGTAGAAATGTAAACATTTAACTGTACAAAAAATGTCTGGCTAAGTAGTAGCATTCCAACTCAAGGTAAAAATCTGAGTAAAAATGCGAAAAATGCATCATGTAAAATAGCATAATGTTAACATTTACAACTGTACAAACATCTGCCTTAAGATAATAGAATTTAGCTTACCTCTTAACTTTACTAATGTAAAACAACTCAAATACAGAATCAGTACCTTTGGCAGAGATGTTAGCATCTAAAATGTTCATACAACCTATACAAAAAAATTGATCACAACAGGCATATTTAAGTACAACTACTGCAGTAGTGCAATGTAAGTATAAAATTAGATAAATATGTACAATGTATGTTACAATTATTGCACATTGTCCTCATGTGCGTGTGTATGTGTGTGTGTGTCAGTGCCCATTTGTGTTCATTGCAGTGATGGCTTGTGGAAAGAAGCTGTTTCTAAGTCTGTTTGTTCTGGTTCTGATGGACGTGTAGCTCCTGCCAGAGGGTAGCAGGTCAAACAGGTGATGTGCAGTATGGGTGCTGTCTCTTGTGATTGCCTCTGCCTTCTGAGGCAGCGGGATGAGTAACTGTCTCTGAGGGAAGGGAGGGGGCATCCGATAATCTTTTGTGCTGTCTTGACCGATCTCTGTAGCCTCTTCCCATCTGCCTCGGTGCAGTGGGAGAACCACACCGTGATGCAGTAGGTTAAGATGGTAATGGTAAGATGATCAATGGTAGAGCAGTAGAAAGTCACCAGCAGCTTCTCACAGATGTTACTTTTCCTGAGTAATCAAAGGAAGTGCAGATGCTGCTAGATAGATAGATAGATAGATAGATAGATAGATAGATAGATAGATAGATAGATAGATAGATAGATAGACTTTATCGATCCCAAGCTGGGAAATTCTGGTGTAGCAGCAGCATTATACACAGAGACAATAACAACACAATGAAATAAGAGGAACAACCTAGACATATTAAATAGCAATAAAAAAAGAAATATACAAAATGTACAAAATTTATAAAAGTGTATAAATAAGCAGAGTAATTGTAGTGCAAGATAAAATATAAGGTGCGTTGAACAGATTGTATAAAACCAAAGTGCGTAGAGACTACTTTGTGTTATGACCACAGTGTTAGCTGTTATTATACAGTGGAATGGCATGTGGCAGTAAAGATTTCCTGTATCTGTCCCTTCGACAGCGGAGCTGCAGCAGTCTGTGGGAGAAGGTGCTCCGCTGTCTGTCTACTGTGTGATGGAGAGGGTGCTGATCATTGTCCATGATGGATAAAAGTTTGTTCAGCGTTCTCCTCTCCACCACGGCCTCAAAAGACTCCAACCTGAGACCAAGTACAGAGCCAGCCTTCTTGATGATTTTATCAAGTCTGTTAGTGTCGCTGGCTCTGATGCTGCTGCCCCAACACACAGTAGCAAAGAAAATGACGCTGGAAACAACAGACTGGTGAATGATCTCCAACATCTTGCAGCACACGTTGAAGGATCTCAGCTTCCTCAGGAAATAGAGTCTGCTCATCCCCTTCTTGTACACAGCCTTGGTATTAGATTTCCAGTCCAGTCTGTTGTCGATCACCACTCCCAGGTATTTGTAGACCTCAACCTCTTCCACCACCTCCCCTCTGATCCGTAGTGGCTGTGAAGGCATCTTCTTCCTCCTGAAGTCAATCACCATCTCTCTGGTCTTGTCGACATTCAGCCTCAGATGATTCTGTTCGGACCACTCTACAAAGCCGTCAACCAGTGTCCTGTACTCACCCTCCTCTCCTTCCCTTATACACCCAACAACAGCTGAGTCTTCAGAAAATTTCTGCAGGTGACATGACTCAGAGTTGTGCTGAAAGTCAGTGGTGTATAAGGTGAAGAGGAAGGGCGAAAGCACAGTTCCCTGTGGAGCTCCTGTATCACTGACCACCACATCAGACAGGACACTGCCCAGACGGACAAACTGTGGCCTGCCTGTCAAGTAGTCAGTAATCCAGGAGATCATTATGTCATCATTGCTGTACCTTTTTGATGACAGCTGAGGTGTTTGCAGACCAGGAAAGGTTAGCAGAGATCACAGTGCCCAGGAAGGTGAAGGTGTGGACCCTCTCCACGCAGTCGCTGTGTATGTAGAGGGGAGATGGATCTGTCCTGTGTTTCCTGATGTCCAGGATGATTTCTTTGGTCTTCACTGTGCACCACTCAGAGAGTTTCAGGACCACTTGACTGTCTGGGGTCAGTTGGTGAGGAAGTCCTTAATCAAGGGTGAGGTGAGTAGGGGGAGTCCCAGGTCAGACAGTTTGCTGACCAGGATGTCAGGGATGATAGTGTTGAAAGCCGAACTGTAGTCAATGAAGAGCATCCTCTGTCAATCTGTTCGCTCTGTAAGCGAACTGCTGAGGGTCGAAGGACGGAGGGAGGCAAGTCCCGATGTGGTTTAGAACCACCGGCTGACGGTGGTTGATCACTTCGGTACAAGGATGAGGGTGGCAGACTTCAGGCAAGCTGGGATGGTGGACTGTGTCAGGGAGAGGTTGAAGATTGTGGTGAAGACCTGCGAGAGTTGTGCAGGGTAGGCCCTGAGCACCTTCCCTGGAACACCATCCCGTCCAGAAGCTTTCCTGGGGTTCACTCTGCTTATCATCCGTTCCACCTCCTATGCCTGCACGGTCAGTGGTTGGGAGCTGGATGGGACTGGGGTGGTGTGGCTGCAGACTGTTGGGCAGGGGTCTCGAAGCGTGGGAAGAAGGAGTTCAGCTCCTCCGCTAGTTCGGTGCTCGAGTCCGCGCCTGTGTTGGTCTTTCCCCTGAAGTTCATAATCTGCTGGATTCCCTGCCACACCTGCCGAGGGTTGTTGTTGGAGAGGTGGCTTTCAATCCTTTGTCTGTGCTCTGCTTTTGCTTTCCTGATTCCTCTTTTCAGGTCAGCTCTGGCAGCACTGTATAGTTCTCTGTTTCCAGACCTGAAGGCGGTGTTAGTACAGCCTCTGTATGTATGGTGAGGTCCTGATGTTCAAAGACACTCCATTCAGTGTGCTGGAAACAGTGCTGTGGTTGAGGAGGCGCATCTTCAGGCCAGGTCGTGATGGTCTTGGTCACTGGAGTTGTGCTTCTTCTTAGAGGTGTGTATGCGGGGGTAAGGAGCAGAGAGAGGTGGTCTGACTGGCCTAATTGTGGGAGTTGTATGGCTCTGTATGCATGTTTAATGTTTGTGTAAACTATTCTAGTTTAATAGCACAACTTACATGTTGGTAGAATTTAGGCAGGACACACTTCAGGTTTGCCTGGTTAAAGTCTCCTACAACAATGTTTATGCCGTCGGGGTGAGACCGCTGTAGTTTGTTTATTGTATCTTACAATAGCGAGAGAACTATGCTAGTGTTCGCATCGGGTGGTATGTTAACAGCCGTGATTAGCACAACTGTTGGCTCTCTGGGCAGAAAAAATGACAGGCTTTAACAGAAATCAACTCTATGTCGGTGAGCAATGTGTATGCGTGACTATGTTGTTTTTAGACCAGTCTTTGTGTACATAAATACACAGGCCCCCATCTCTGCTCTTACCGGGGTCTCTGTTGCAGTCCCATCGGTGCATGGAGCGGCCTGCTAGCTGCTAGGCGGCATCGGGGATCAGCGGGTGAAAGCAAGGTTTCAGATATGATCGAAACACAGCAGTCTCAAACATATCGATTACCCTCGATGATTAGTTTCAACTCGTTCTTTTTGTTGATCAAGGATCGTGCGTTGGTGAGAAACATACTTGGGAGGGGAGGCTTGTGTGGGTTTCTCCTTAGTGTGGCTAGTAATCCATACCTCGCTTCTGCTTCCTCTCTCTTCGCCGCCTGCCGGCACCGTCAAAAATCCATGGAGTTCCTGGTGACCTCGCTATGGCGTTTGGAATGTCGTAAGATCGGCTCGACTCTACTGATTTTGTCGATCTGATGCTTTAGTGGGTAGAACAAGTATTTGACACACTGCCGATTTTGCAGGTTTTCCCACTTACAAAGCATGTAGAGGTCTGTAATTTTTATCATAGGTACACTTCAACTGTGAGAGATGGAATCTAAAACAAAAATCCAGAAAATCACATTGTATGATTTTTAAAGGTCCCATATTATGAAAAACTGACTTTTTCTGGTATTTGGGGTGTTATTGTGGGCCTATGGTGCTGCCACACACCTAGAAACTTTGAAAAAAGACTATCCGTGCTTTTTTGAGTGAGATACAGATTTCTAAAGGGGTCTTGCCTGCAGTTTCCAGATACACCAGTCAAATTTGCTGCGGCTGTCGACGTCGACGGCCACTCATTTGCATATGGCTACCCCACTGCCCCTCCCTTCACTGCACGGTGTCTCCAGCCACCAGGTACAGCTACCATCTCGGAGATCCGCCATTACCCTATTGAAATCACCATGTCCAAGCTCAAGGAGAAGTGCGCTGTTGTTGGTTGCAAGGACCAGCACAAAACACTCCATTGCTTCCCAGCTACAGAGGACAAAAGAGCAGCATGGATTGAATTTATTTTTGAGAGCAATGTCCCAGCTGAAGTTAGCAAAAAAGTGTTGGTGTGTGCGAACCACTTTGACGCTGACTATTTCACCAACTTGGGCCAGTACAAGGCAGGAGTAGTCGGCAGACTTCTACTCAAAGGAATACTTGCAGACCAAGGACATGTAAGTATACAAATAATTTGCTGTGTGTTCCTGTAGATAAGGCTGAACTCGTGCCTGATGTACTGTGTGTTTTGCCATTGAGAACAAGGTATGGTTAGCGGCTAACCACTAACGTTAGCTTCTCTGACCACACAAGTTAGTGCTACAGCAGAATCATTCTGTGTATTACATTTCTGATCTTGCACATTATGTAATGCGTGTCCTAGGGAAATGTCTGCATGTGCAAGTATTTAGCTGTTTTTATTTAGCAATTTGACACGAACTAACCAAGCAGTGTCACATAGTACAAGCTGACGCTAACCGCGATCTTCCAAGCTAATGCTAACCGCGAGCTTCTAGTTAGCTATCAACACAGTCTCCACATGCAAACCCAGAGACCCAGTCGGTCAAGCGGTACATACACACACCCTCCGCCGGGTCTTAGTTTTCAGGATTTTGTGAAATAATGCATTTGAAAACGTTTTCTAAGCTGGAATATGTTGGCATAGGCCGGGGCAAAACGAGTGTGATGTTGCCTGCTACACAGAGTTTAGATTCTCTGCCCGGGCCCGACCCCGCCGCTATCCTCGGTCGGGGCGGCCGGGCCGGACCCTTGACCAAGTATTTGTGCTTTTTTGTTTTTAATAACTCAAAATAATGACCATATTTCCAGCTAGAAAAAAAAAATTGAAAATCTCTCTCCTCCCTCAATTTTTGTGTTGCTGCGTGGTGTTACACGTGAGTTATCCTCATGGTAAAAACGTGACTTGAGACGTACGTGACATTACTCCCCGAGAGGCAAGAATATATATTTTTACTAAGGAAAATGACCAAAATAATTGTAATGCACAGTGACTTGAATAAATAACTTTAATCTGATCACTGGTTTGGAAATGTTAACGCATTAGATTACTCGTTACTGAAATAAAGAGGTCAGGTTAGAGTAACGTAAGGCGTTGCAGCCTTTAGTGCTTGAATTATAGTGTAACAGTGCTGTCATGTGTTACTCCTATCCATATCTGGGAATTCTGTGCAGGATAATTAAACTGTGATTACTTGTTGAGAACATTTCAAATTGTTTGCCCATTTCTTGCAATTGTTTTCATGTTTTATTGTCTTTTTACTGTTCAAGACTCTACCTGGCTGCACTGCATTACAATGAGAAGGCAGATAGAGGACAAGCCCCCACATCATCAGGAGATCCTCTTTTCAAACTGAGCTTTCCAAAGTCCAGGAAGGGAGAGTGCAGAGCCAAACCCGTGAAGACAGAGGCGACATTCTGTTAGTTTTACAATCTTTTATTTGAACCTCACAAATTAAAATAAACATGGACACACAGGCATCACACAAAAGGTTGAACACAAACACTTAAAACTTCAAATCTGAATTCTTTTAAGATGGTTTTCAAAATACATAGGAACGAATGTATAAATAAGAAGTAATTAGGAGAAATAAGAGAAACTTTACAACGCTGCAGCACAAGGCTTTTTGGTTCTACTGCAATTTTCCTGTAAACATACATTTTTCTTTATTGCACTGCAGACTGCGGTGATGCGCTGTTGGACCTGATCTCGAGAAGGTTTTCCAGGACCCTGCCCCATATGTGAACGAGGTGCTGAAACTAATAATCCCTGAAGACCTCTCGGACCACGCAGACAGGCAGCACAACTCTCACTCTCTGCCCCAGAGAGCCCCAGCACCAGCTTACAGAGCTTCTGTAGGCTATATTGGCTGAACACAATTCAATATAAAGTCAGCACTGAATGTTTACACCCATTGCAGCTAGATACTTTCTTTGTTATCATTTTCATATTGATATTGAAGTTAATATATAAAGTCAAACTGTTTCACTTCAGATATTAATTTTCTTCTTCTTGTTATTATTTCATTCATGTCAACACATGTTTACAAATGTTTCTTACAATAAAACATCTTTCCTGACTGTTCTGTGTTTTCATTGTTTGATATGTAATTTTCATGGTAATAAGTAAAAGATAAACTATAAGCAATGTAAGACAGAGGAATCAGTTGTGTACTTTTCATCATTAACACTTTTGCGATAAATGAATAGTATTTATGTGACTAAAAGCTTACTGCACTATTCCCCTCAGACGTAAAGGTCCATAGTCTGTCCGATAAATGTTCAGTGCATTCTGCAGTGCAGATACATTCATGCAGACAGGTTCTAGGCCAGGAGGGTCCACCATGCATGATGGTGTATCAGGAAGCTGCTGTAGTCTTCACGTAACCTAGAAATTATGAAAGGTAAGTGAGTGACGATAGATTAGAGAAACGAGAGACAGCAAAATGACAACCTTGTGTGCCCAATGTTCACACTTCATTGTGGTATTTCCATACAGCAGATATTCTCAGGTTATGTAGGCATTTGTACACAACTGCCACAGGAACACCTGCTTTTATGCAGAATCTTTATCATTCATTGGAAACTATAATCGCTAATCACGTCGCATTGTTTCTTTGATAATATATCTAAAGTTTATAAACCCTTGTAACTGGTAAAAAAAAAAAAAAAAAAACAATTCTGTTGGTAGAGAGGTGATGGGGGGCAACTTGGCTTATTGAAAACTCGAAAATTGCTGGCAGTAGCTAATTACAGGTCGTCACTGCAAATAAGAACAGGTTCTCAATCAACTTACCTGGCTACATAAATGTAAATAATAATATACGGTTACGCATTTCTCTTGTAACTGCTATTGCTAAATTGCATCCGCGTTACTTCAACTGGACAGCAGTAAGCAGATGTAAACACTTGAGGCAGGAGAAGGGGGCTGTTATCAGTAACAACGCGGGGCAGACGGCCAGTTAGCTTGTAAAACTTTCGTTAGTCTGCACTAACATAAAAGTAATGTCGAGTTAACAAACTTAACTACTAACCAATGAGAAACATCAATGTTCATTCTTGGCTGCTTACTTTCTTCTGGAGCCTCTTGTTGTTCTGGGTCGGACCGCAGTCTGTTGTCCAGCGGCCATTACTCGCAGAAACTCCGCAGTTGCCATGGTCACATGATGCCGTCCTCACATCTTCCGCAGGCAGGAAGAGGTGGGCGGCACTGTGGACGGTGCGCAGTAGCTCATTAGCATTTAAAGGGAAAGGCACTGAAACAGGCCACCTGGAGCAGGGCTGTGAAACTGGTGTTTCAAGAACCCTGCTGTGCTCAATCCAAGGAACCATGTTAAGAAGCAGAAATGAGCATAATATGGGACCTTTAAATAATTAATTTGCATTTTATTGCATGACATAAGTATTTGATCACCTACCAACCAGTAAGAATTCCGGCTCTCACAGACCTGTTAGTTTTTCTTTAAGAAGCCCTCCTGTTCTCCACTCATTACCTGCATTAATGCACCTGTTTAAACTTGTTACCTGTATAAAAGACACCTGTCCACACACTCAATCAAACAGACTCCAACCTCTCCACAAAGGCCAAGACCAGAGAGCTGTGTAAGGACATCAGGGACAAAATTGTAGACATGCACAAGGCTGGGATGGGCTACAGGACAATAGGCAAGCAGCTTGGTGAGAAGGCAACAACTGTTGGAAGTTCAAGATGACGGTCAACCTCCCTTGGTCTGGGGCTCCATGCAAGATCTCACCTCGTTGGGCATCAATGATCATGAGGTAGGTGAGGGATCAGCCCAGAACTACACGGCAGGACGTGGTCAATGACCTGAATAGAGCTGGAACCACAGTCTCAAAGAAAACCATTAGTAACACACTACGCCGTCATGGATTAAAATCCTGCAGCGCACGCAAGTTCCCCCTGCTTAAGCCAGCGCACATCCAGGCCTGTCTGAAGTTTGCCAATGACCATCTGGATGATCCAGAGGGTAATGGGAGAAGGTCATGTGGTCTGATCAGACAAAAATGGAGCTTTTTGGTCTAAACTACACTCGCCATGTTTGGAGGAAGAAGAAGGATGAGTACAACCCCAAGAACACCATCCCAACCGCGAAGCATAGAGGTATATCAAATACTTATGTCATGCAATTAAATAAATACAATGTGATTTTCTGGATTTTTGTTTCAGATTCCGTCACTCACAGTTGAAGAGTACCTATGATAAAAATTACAGACTTCTACAAAACCTGCAAAATCGGCAGTGTATCAAATACTTGTTCTCCCCACTGTATGTCCAATGTCCAGTAGCTCCTGGCGACTGTAGGCGTGGTTTCTGAAGGAAAAGACATACGAAACACACAAAAGAAAAAGAAAAAATACGGAGCTGCGAGCCACCGCGTCTGTGCGCGCCGCCATCTTGGCTAGTAATAGTAATACTGATCATGCAGTGTTTCCCACACATTACCTTATTTGCGGTGGTCCGCCACAATTGCTACATTGGCCACCACTTATTGATTTTCTATTTTTGGAGCTGCGTTTTCCATTCTCACTCACTCAAGACAGTAGTGACCGACCGATTATCGGCCACCAATATATCGGCGCAACATTTCACCGATACGATAGAACCCCCAATAGAAATTGGGCCGTTCCTTCAGGGGTTCTATCGTATCGTGAAATGCTGCGCCGACAGAAAAAAAAGTGTGACAATGACAAAAGCACGCGCTGATGTACTGATTTATTTTGTCTAGTGGGGTGCGCTGAGCTCAGACAGAGACTTTGGCTCAGCTCACATTTAAGTGAAGTCCCTCCCCCACTCTACACCACGAAACCTCCCGACCACCTGACCAGTCAGCCGATCAACCAGTGGACTTTTCCCCCTTTTCCACAAGCCACGGTAAGTTAGTTCATGAAATAAGTAACTGTAAACATGAAAACATCATGGAACAACAATTATAGGCCACATTTCATTGCCCCTTTCAAAAGTGTCCCCGGCCAAGATCTCCCGTGTAATTAATAACTGCGAGGCAACTTTCCCATATCATTGCAGATGTTCAGTAGTAGCATTAGCCTACATGAGTGACGTTAGCATAATGAAGGGCACAGTACATGTTTGAGCAGCAAAACAGTAAAAACAGCCCAACACATGACATGCCATTTCTGTATAATTGTGGACTGGATTGTCCTGTGTTCATTTCCCCATGTTTGGGAGACAACGCGGAACGCTCCCCACTACACGCTTGCTATAGTAACTTTTGATTGATTGAATACGTTATTAAAAGTTTGTAAAAAAGCACCGAAGGGTACAGTTTAATACAAATACAATGCTAAAAGGATTGAACCAAGAAAGCACTAGTCTCCCCGACACGACGCGGGATCACTTTTATTTTATCATCGTCATTTTGGCTTGGTTTGATTGTGTGTGTCCACAGCTGGGTTGGTTTATGGAGGGGATGAATGAACGACATGTTTTTTGGCATGCATTGCTGACCTGGGCATTGTTTCTAAATAAATTAGAAAAACCTTTCCTATCATTCCCCTTTTCAGTGCATGGTTGAAGGAGATCGCATCCACGCTCCGCTCCCTCCTGCGCCGAAATGTCCCCTTTAGTCACATAAACCAACCCGGGTGTGTGGACACAACCACCGCATCAACTCGCCACCCGCATATATTTAAACTCTGTCATTTTGCTTTGTTCTTTTGCCTTGATGAAGACCTCCAGGTCGAAACGTTGGCCATGCTGGTGTCTCTTATTTGTGGCCACTGCCAGCGCCACAAAGGCTTTGCCTTTCAGCAATCAAGCGCTGTTTTCGTCTTTGTTAAAAACAATAACAGCAGCAGCTGTAGGCAGCTGAGATTGCTGTGCCGTCTGTTTTGCATGCAAATATGAATTAAGACAGTAAAATGAATGGTTCTCTATCTACAAATTTAAAAATGCATAGGTTTAATAATATAAATGTTTTCTTTCCTTTATTACACAGATGGCTGAAAAAAGGAGCAAAGTCTGGAAGTGTTTTTCAAAAGATGGCAATGGCACTGTGACATGTAATACATGTGATGCAGAGATAAGCCAGGGGTCTGACAAACCAGACCAAAGGAATACCAGCAATATGTGGTATCACCTGGAAAAAAACACAAAGCTCTCCTTGATGAGGCTATGCGAATGACTGAACCAGCTGCACCAAAAAAGAGTGCCAGTAATACAATGCAGCAGAGTCTACCACAGATGTTTGACAAATTAACAAAATGGACCCTTGCAGATCCAAGAACAAAGAAGCTGGACAAATTGGTGATGGAGATGTTGGCCACAGACATACAACCATACAACATGGTTGAAGGTGTTGGTTTTAAAAGGCTTGTCGCTGCTCTAGAGCCGAGGTACCCCATGAAAACGGAGAAGTTCTTCCGCACAAAGATGCTGGATGAGGTGCATGGCCAACTGGTGGGAAGAATTAAAGAGCTTCTCTCTGTTGAAAATGCTGGAGAAGACATAGCATTCAAATCAGACTGTTGGTCAGGGACCATCGAGGCACTGATGAGTTTGACCGCTCATTATGTTAACACAGAGTGGGAAAGAGTACAAGTCGTACTTAATGTTAAAGCGATGACAGGATCCCACACTGCCACATACATAAGTGACCTGTTTTTAGAGATGCTGAAAGAGTGGGCCATTGACCCCAAGCGCGTACTGCTGGTACTACGTGACAACAGTGCCAACGTGGTGAAAGCCATGAAAGTAATGGAAATGCCAGGCCTCAGCTGTTGTGCCCACACACTCCAACTGGTCGTACAGGATGCCCTTGCATCACAGAGGGTTGTAGGTGATGTCCTTGCCAGGCTGAAGAGGTGTGCCACGCACTTCAACCACTCCATCTGTGCCAAACAGAAGCTTCAAGCAATCCAGAAGCAGATTGGCGCTCATGATCATGCCATCCTTCAGGCAACACCTACAAGATGGAATTCGACCTTACACATGCTCAAAAGAATGCTGGAGCAGAAATAAGTCCTCACACTGTATGCTGCAGATCATGGACATATTTCAAGCCTAACTGCTGATGAGTGGGACATGGTGTGCAAACTCATTGAGACCTTGACTCCTATAGAAGACATCACAAAGGAGATGAGCGGGGCAGATACTTCCATCTCATGCAACATACCCATGGTTGCATTACTACGTCGCTACCTGGAGTCACTCGGTGAAAACACAAGGGGGTTCCAAACCCTTAGAAAGGAAATGCTGGACAGCTTGAACAGGAGATTTGGAGCCATGGAGGAAACAAGAGAAGTGCTTTTGGCCTGCATATTGGATCCTCACTACAAGCAACGCCCTCTGTCAGTCACAACAACAAATAGGGCCAAAGTCTGGCTCCAGGAAGAGGCAGCAAAACTCCGCAGCAGACAAAGCACCGCAGCAAGCAGCAGCACTGTATCAGCCACCACAGACACAAGCAGCAGCACGGCATCCAGCAGCACGGCATCCAGCAGCACAGCATCCAGCAGCAGGGCGGGCCCGTCTCAGAGTCAGCATCTGTTAGACACCCTGTATGATACATGCTGCTGAGCCAACAGGCAGAACCAGAGGAGCCAGGTGAAAGTTTGCTTGAGGAGCTGGAGCAGTATTGGAAAGAGCCAGTTCTGGATCGGAAAACAAGTTTGTTAAAACAAAGCCCCCCAACCCCCAAAGAATGAGCAAAATTGATTTTATATGCAGAAAAAGTAATCTTATATTCATTATTATTATCTTTATCTTTAGGTGGTGACCCTCTGCAATGGTGGAAGTGCAACAGTGGTCGCTTTTTGCAGCTGTCTCCATTGGCCCGGCGGTTCCTTACTCCTCTTCCCACATCTGTCCCCAGTGAGAGGGTTTTTAGCACAATAGGCAACATATATGAGGACAAGAGAAGCAACCTGTTGGGTGCAAATGCAGAGAAGCTATGCTTCCTGTATTACAACCTGCCACTCACTGACTGGAAGTATTAGTAGACACTGACTGACAGCATGTTGTTTATTTAGATTTGTTTATTTATTTTTATCTATTTATTGAAAGTTCTGCTACATTATTTATTTTATTTTTGTTTGTGTGCCAATCTGCACATTTTCTCAGCTTGACTGAACAAGTTCAAATGTTAAATGTCATTTAAAAAAAGTCTGTTAAATGTTAAAAGTCTTGAATAAAGACATTGGTTTAAGAAATCATTTGTCTGTACTACTGTCACTGTGACTGTACTATTGCATAATCATATCGGTGCAAAATCTATGCACAATCCAAGGCCTGTTTTCATTCCAGCTCAAAAACTCACTATATCGGTTGCATATCGGCTATCAGTGATTGCACCCCCTCTAATATCGGCTATCGTTATCGGGCCAAAAAATCCCTATCGGTCGGACACTACAAGACAGTGCACCTGTCAGTGAAAGCATGATGGTAAAACCAACAAAGAAATGTAGGATTCATTAATGCTGTTGTCTTGACAGGAACTGACTAGTAATAGCAAGTTATCATAGTGACCAAACTCGTTGTGTGATGCACTTGGGCCCATAAGACTTGTTTCCATAAGCTAACATCGTGAAAAAAGTGTCTGTAAAATGGTGGATAAGTGGTCGGTTAAAATTTGAAAAGTCTAGAAGAGCAGCCTGATTAAATCATTTTATTGGTGTATCTCTTAAGAGGCATGCCCATGGGCTCTGTTCTGTTTTTCTGAAATACTGTCATGATGGACTTCTGCCTCTCCAGATGGGTTGCAGTATGGCAGAACAGTGGCTGGAGCTATGGGCTGTCCACCTTGCACACTGCACTTCCTACCATATCTAAGGGCATGGTTCGAATTACGAGGGAGCTAAGCCTGCTCCCCTGAAATGGACCTGAGCTCCCCTGAAAGCCTACGTTGAGACATTTAGGGGGAGCTCTAAAACACTGTTCATGTTTGTATCACATCTATTGTTTTAAATGGCCAAACACGCGCCAAAAGCCTTATGACGCTTAGATAAAAGCTGGATAAAAACCGTTAAAGTCCAGTGGGGAGGATCGGAGCCTCTGCCTCAGCTCGCAGCTCCTCAGCTGTTGAACCTTGATGTAACTGCTGCTGCCGTCGCTGCCACCACGGCCGCGCTCGGCTGCACTCTGACTGACTGGGAGCCACTCCATGAGTCGGTGTCTGACTCATGGAGCCTGCTATATAAACCTAACAACAGCGATTCGTTAACATAGTGTAGAGTTATGATTAGCTGTGCTTTATGTGACTTTCACCCAGCTGGAAGAAAACATAAAAGATTAAATGAGATGGCTGGTCCGCTGTTGCTTTACAGTGTTCTATTGAGGAAAGTAGCAGCACGCACCCACAACAGTTGCGCAGCACCATGCATGGGTGAGCTCTCATAGACACAGTTTTTCCCCTAAGAGTTGGGAAAGAAAATTGATCTCAGTTCTGAGTGAGAAATTGTGCTTTTGCATGTGCCCTGTTAGTGTTTTCCAAATACAATTTTTAAAGCTGCACTCATCCATTTTTGATATCAGCAATGAAACTAATAATAATACATGCACAATAAGTCTCTTTATTTCTAAAGTTTCTTAAGTTTGCTATACAATGTTTGACAAATGTTCAGCTTTATTGGTTTACCACATGTGATTCTTGAAGGGGTGTGTATGACAAGCAGAACAACTTTGACTGTGTCCCCCTGCTGATTTTGTGATGTTTTTAGGGCTGTCAAACAATTAATTTTTTTAATCGCGATTAATTGCATTTTGTCCATAGTTAACTCGCGATTAATCGCAAATTAATCACAATTTCTTTGGCGCATTTTTTTCTGTTCTAAATGTGCCTTAATGTATTTTTTTTCATGTTCTTAATACTTTTAACAACATAAGAAAGGGTTAGAGTTAGGGTTAGGCAAATATGCTTGCTTTATGAAAATGTTTATTCAACACTTCAAATCATGCAGGAAAATAAAAGGCTCAAAAAATATCCCCTTACCCTAAATGGGATCAAAACATGGTAATGTCTGCTTTTCGTGAAGGGGGGGCTCTCTGCATCTGCCATGTGTTGCAAATTATATTTGAGACTCAACGTACTTCAATGGTTACTCATTTCATGTCGACAGTACGTGCAGATAACTTTTGTCCTATCGACCGAACCATCTGGCAGTGTTTTGAAAGTGAATTTGCCGTTCATAAGTCCTTTCTCCATTTCCTTTCACTTTCGCTTTTCAGTCCACCGTGTTTTTCCCGAACCGCCAACCCTGCTTCTTCTTCTTCTCATTCCCTTTCTTATTCTTCCGCCACCCTCTGGATCAAGACTACAGGTGTTATCGACGGCTGTAAATCATACAATGAGCGTTTCTTTTTTTTTCTTATACCGAGCGTAAATCGCGCGTTAAAAAAATTAACGGCGTTAACTTTGACAGCCCTAGATGTTTTTTTTTTTGTTTTTTTTTGCTCTGATTAATAAATGTTTTTTTTTTCATTTTGAAACAGTAGCCTTATTATGTTGTTATTTAGCCGCTCTGAAATGTTATTAACAGTATTGACTGTCTGTAGCAGTAACAGTAGAATGTTTTTTGCAGTTACCCTGCAATTGATCGTGCATTTTCATGTATGTGCATGTGACATGTTTAACCGTCTGGACTCTATGCTGGCCATTTGTGTTCGCCTCACTTCCTTTTTGTTGATCATTTTAGCTGTGTTAATGCATATGGAATGATATTTCCCAAGGGTCTGGATTTTTGGCTGATCTTTCAATTTTCAAAACCTGCTCTTTAAATATGTCAATATTATACTGTGTATCTACAATTGTACCTTATGGCTCTATCGTGGACACTTTTGGCCAATTGAAACCCATTAAAACCACATTTTTTAATTCCTTGTGATTTACAGTATAAAATCATATAATTTAGGTAAAATGGCTTTCATTCTAAACTCAACACTTGAAAATTTTAGTTTTTAATGTTTTTCACCAGATTGTGTCATTTGTCCATTTTTGGGCAAGGGAGCAATTTCAGTTAATATTCTTAGTTTCCACTAGGGGCGTATGATGGCTTCCTGCACTCCAATGGAGCAAATGAATGACACAATTTTGACATAGGTGTGATCCTAAGGATGTCAGGTAATGATGTGTGTTTGTGCATGAAAAAAAAAATTTGTATTAGCAAGATAAAGTGACATAAATTACAGTGTATCATACCATACAAGTTTTGGTGAATTACTCTTGGTACAGGTTATTGAGCTTTGAGTTTCCAAGGCAAACCTGGCTGTGATGCACAGGTTGAAAACACCTGTAACTTTGATCTTTTCATAAAAAAATGCCACACACAACTACACAATAGCCTTTACATTCTCAAATAGCTGCTCTCCAAAAAAAAGGATCACAGGTCATCTTGACCTCTGGCTTCTGGGGAAACAAAAACAAAGTCTGACACTGTTTATAAATCTGTCCTGGAGTTTTTGCAGGTGCAGTCAGTACTAATGCTATAAGTGAGCTATCAGCTATCAGCTCCCAGATCCTTCTTTATCTGCAAGATGGCAAGAAGGTCTTATGCCCTGACTGAAGCACTTGAGTATGTGATTGGCTCAGAGAGTAAAGATGGAGAGAAATCCTCTGCGGTTGAGGAGGAGAAATCTTATAGCCAAGATGAGGACACGTCCTCTCCTGAAGATGATGGGACACCTTCCTCAGAGGATGACAGCAACACCACTGATGACGACTTCCAGCCAGTGCCTGATTCCTCTTCCTCAGGGGAAGAGGACAGTACAGACACAGCGATGGAGGCCGATCAGCTGATGGCAGAGACAGAGGGGCTGGCGGGTGAGTGGATGTCTCGTCATGGGAAAATAATGTGGTTTCCCACTGCTGAAGAGACCCTGCACCACAATCCAGTTATTACATTATATTATTATTACAGAGGAGATCATTCAGCTGCTGTGCACCAACACAAACCTGCATGGAAGGCGAAGGTGTGAGGATTGGAAGAATGTGGATGAAGTGGAGATGAGAGTCTACATTGGGATTCTGATTCTGGCTAGCGTCTACCGCTCAAGACATGAAGCAACACGTGGCATGTGGGATGCCAAGACAGGACGGGCCACGTTTTGTGCCACGATGCCCCTCTATGGCTTCACTCAGATCAGCGCTAACATCTGCTTTGATGACAGGCTCTCCCACCCAGGATGCTTCAGGAATGATAAACTCGCTGCATTTCGCATCCTGTGGGAAAAGTGGGTTGCTTGCCTCCCCCTCTTATTTAATCCAGGGGTTGATGTGTGTGTGTTGACGAGCAGCTTGTTGCATTCATAGGTCATTGTGGACTTCGACCAGTTGCGTGCACAGACCTTTTGAAAGGCAGGGGCGAAAGGCAAAAAAAGGGCACATACAGCAAGTTCTTGCGACTGAAGAGGGCACAGTAGCGCCCGTTTTGGCTCTGAGGAGGGCACTTTAGTGCCTGATTTTGTCACCCAAGAGGGCAGTTTATCATGTTTTAACCAGCCAAGGGGGCAGTTTGTTGTGTTTTGCCAATCAAGAGGGCACTTTAACGCACTTTTTGGCTCCCAAGAGGGTGCTTCAGCGCGCGTTTTGGCTCCCAAGATGGTGCTTCAGCGCGCATTTTGGCTACCAAGAGGGCACTTTAGCAAGCATTTTGGCACCCAGGAGGGCACTGTAGTGTGCATTTTCCAACAATTAGGCCACTGCCCACCCCCCCATGCACACCACTGACATCTACAATATATTCCCAACAAGCCTGCACAGTATGGCATTAAAATCTGGTTCACCTGTGATGTGGCAACCTCCTATGCCTGGAGCATGGAGATTTACATGGGAAAACGACCCAGTTAATTCTGGAATTGATTAAAATTTTGGATTTCATGATCAGGACTGATGTCAAATTTGAAAAAAGGAGCAAATATTTTCAGTATATAGTGTTTGTATATAGCATTTTGTAAGCAAACAGGAGGTGGACACTTTTGGCCATGCATAAGCTGAGAGGGAGTTTTTATGTTTTTTCTGTCACTGCATAAACAACTAATGAAGCATAAAAATCATTGATACTGCTTATTAGACGGCATGTGAGCATAACAAATACCATTTGTACCCAAACAATAAGTTGAACCTGAGAAAATTGTATGGTCCATGGCCAATGCCAGTTGTACATGGCAGGATGTTGTTATAATGTGTATCAACAATGTGAGATAACTTAGGTACGAACACTGTGACACTACTGTGAGTTATCACAAGTTCTTCTGAGCTGTGAAGAACTCAACTAGCCCTGTAAATCGGCACACAACAGTAGACACACATGTAATCTGTATGTACTGTCTAGAGCTTGAATTCAGCTCTTTATGCTACTGCTGTAATATGTTTTGTCAAAGGTCATAACAAAAGAAGTTTGAAAAAAAAAAAAAAAAAAAAAAATGTAAAATGCAAATGACAAGAAAAGATCAGGATGAAGATTTTATCCTGTGGGTAATGGGGGCGGGACTTGATAAGCTTTGGCTTCTCCCGCTTTTCCCTTTCGGCCATGTGTATTGTATTATTTGAACAATGATGAAATGTGATGTTTATGAATTGACATGCCCGAAATAAACAACATAAATAAATAAATAAATAAAAAATAAATTATTGACAACCATTTAGCTGCAATGATGGTTAAAGAATAATTCAGGTAGCATGTATTATTTTGTAAAAACATGCTGATTTAATGCTATTCTCCCTTATAAATCATCAGCATTATGTTATCTAATAGGCATTTAAAGGGTTAAAATTCAGAATTTATATGAAATTTTTAGTTTTCATGACCAGGACTGATGCAAATTTAAAAAACTGGGGAAAAAAAGTGGAATTATTTTTATATATGTATTAGTTTTATAGCATTTTAGAAATGTAAACATGAGGTGGACACTTTTGGCCACGAACAAGCTGAGAGGGAGTTTTTATGTTTTTCTGTCACTGCACAAAAAACTAATGAAGCATAAAAATCATTGATACTGCTTATTATTGACACACATTAAGCTGCAATGATGGTTAAAGAATAATACAGGTAGCATGTATTTATAGCATTTTAGAAATGTAAACAGGAGGTGGACACTTTTGGCCACGAACAAGCTGAGAGGGAGTTTTTATGTTTTTCTGTCACTGCACAAAAAACTAATGAAGCATAAAAATCATTGATACTGCTTATTATTGACACACATTAAGCTGCAATGACGGTTAAAGAATAATTTAGGTAGCATGTATTATTTTGTAAAAACATGCTGATTTAATGCTATTCTCCCTTACAAATCATCAGCATTATGTTACCTAATAGGCATTTAAAGGGTTAAAATTCTAAATTTGAATGAAATTTTAGTTTTCATGACAAGGACTGATGCAAATTTAAAAAACTGGAAAAAAAATGGAATTTTTTCAATATATATATTAGTTTTATAGCATTTTGAAAATGTAAACAGGAGGTGGACACTTTTGGCCACGAACAAGCTGAGAGGGAGTTTTTTCTACTTTGCCTTCCCTGCACAAAAATAACAATGCATAATAATCAATGTTGGTGTTAATCAGTTACATATCTCAGACTGTGTTATTGATAATACAAGATAAACCGGTAGCACTGAGAAGATAGGCAGTGATCATTTTTGTGGTAGTTTTCCAACAAGCGCATTGTGCAAACAAATTGGCATTTGAGGGGTTAAAAAATTAAAAATGAATTAATTTTTTGTACTTATGACAAGAACTCATGTTAATTAAACATTTTATGCAGTAAAAGCATCAAAAAACATACAAAATCCCCAAAATTACGGACTCAATCTGTTGGTGGCCATTTTTGACCACGAACAAGCTGAGAGGGTAGTAAAAACGAACAAGGCCAGAGGGTTAATAGCGGTGCGCACTGGAAAACAGGGCTCCCCCGAAAGCCACTGTATAATTCGAACCCTGTCTAAGGGGGAAACAAGTGCTTGTCCAGTCAGACAAAGACTTCCTCTCGACACTGTTGTCATAAGTCGTCAAGTGATAATGAAGGGTGCCGTGGTTCTGTGAACCCTGGATAACTGCCAGAGTTCCCATTCACTTGGAATCTTGTGAGCTGCAAGAAGAACCTGTGGTACAGATTGCTAGGATGACACCAGTAGTTATACCTGGTTGGGGGTCATCCAAGCTTGCACATTAGTTTGTTGATTTAAAAACATTAACTGCATGTGTACAAGACAGAAGATATCCAGTGATAAGCACTGCATCTGGCGCTCATCCAGGGTTAATAGAATCTTCGTTACATCCATAACCTTAGTTTAGTGTAAGACAGTGGTTCTCAATAATTTTCTGTCATGCCCCCCCTAGAGGAAAGACATTTTTTTACGGCCCGCCCCCCCCTTGAATTGAAATACTATTGAGAACCTGATAATATTTATTTATTTGTATAAACCACTGTATGAGTTGCTGGCAGCAGCATTCTGCATACAGTCACCTGATTATCAAAATAGATCAATAAAATGAGCTGAGATATCATCTGCAACAACTTCAAACAATTTCCAAGTTTAGTTTATTAACTCAATTTGTGTCATTTAAAGGAGGGACAGTATTCAGTGCCTTAGCACTTTTCTCAACTAGCATGACTGTGACCATGTCCAATGCTGCCAGGAGTTTTAGCTCCTCTGTTCTGGTGTGAGGTTTTTTGCACCTTGCGATGTGGTGGCCAACTTTGTAAGAGGCCAACAGTGCTTTTTACTGATGCCGCACTAACAAAATGACCGGCCTGTTGGCGATACTCATCGAGTTTACGACGAAAAAACTCCAGTGGCTTACTGACATAAGACATAAGACAAAGCCAAGTTCCCGGATAGTGAGGGCAATGACTGGTGGAAATAAGCTCTCAATTGTTGTTTTTTTACAGGTTGGATTGTTTTTCATAGTGGAATAATAAGCATGTTTTATTCCACTGTACCATATACAGTACAAACAATTCAGTGATTTGGTTGGCCTTGGTTCAAGACAGAATCACAAAGTATTCATTGATTTTATGACTGTTCTAATTGCACATTTGGAATTGTAGGTTTGCTGAATACATGGAAACTATCCAGGAATCCTTTGATCATCAAAGCTTATTTTCACACTGAAAACATGATTTGGGTTTTCTTCTACAATACTGTAGATTGTAAACCATAAAAGATTTGATGATTTTGCCAGAATACACTGTAAAGAAGGGCGTCTTGCCTGAAATGTCCGTGTGCAAAAATAAACAGTTTGATGAGAGTGCTGTCCCTTATTCTTTTGTTTATCCGCTACAAGAGGGATTGAGATCCCCGTTAGTGTTGTCACGATACCAAAATTATGACTTCGGTACGATACCTGCCTAAAATATCTCAATACCGATACTGAAACGATACCACGGTGGAAAACCATTACATCATCAAAAGTAATGGAATATAATATCCGATGACAGAATGTGGAATTTAAAATGATTTATTTCTTTTTATTAATTAAAACACTTAAAAAGTCAAAATAAAAATATATATTTTGTAAAAGCTGCTGAGCTTTATAGCTTCTGTATCCAAGAAGACGAGTGTCTTCTTCTTTTGGTCATTTGTCTTGTTTGCTCTCAGAGATTATTAAATAACCTGATTTTCCATTAAAAACTCAGTGCTTGGAGTAGAAAAAAATTAACAGCACATTAACTACAATTTTATTCAGCATAAAAATAATGAACATAAATGACATTAACTAAGTCTGGCAATTCATAAAATAAGATAATACTTTATTCGTCCCACAAAGCGGAAATTTGCAATTTGCATTTCATGTTCATGAAGTCAAACCCTGGATTATTAGCCTGCAAACTACATAAGTGCACTAAAGTACAACACAAATGACCCAGACCTAGTGGAGGTCTGTGCTCTAATCAGACCATTTTCTAATAATATAAATTACAATATATATTATAAATTATTGACAAAAATGTGCATGCTATGATTATATTACTAGTACTGATTGACTTAAAAAAGATCATTTATAAGTGGTGTTGTTGATCAGCATACTTGTGAACACCAGCGCATGTTATGGTAAAGTTCATGTTACCAGTGTGAATGTTACGTCTGCATACAGAGATGTGTGGAACCACATGGGACTGTTAAACAGTTAGCTTTACCCCTGACTGCCTCATGCAACTCTGATGGTGAAAATAGTGCGCTTGTCACAACAAAAACCTCGTTTGACTTACATTAGGGGGATATTTAACGTTATTTATCGCTAACCTGCAGCTCTTTGAACTCTCTAAACGAGTCTGCATGTCTGTCAGCTGAAAGTAGCATGAGTGCTCCTGCCAACCGTCCTAGGTTTGTTAAAAAAGCAGACGCACGGAGCGAAATATGGAAATATTTCGCTTACGTTGCCGACAGTAAGGGCAAGCCCACGGACACCACAAAGCCCTTCTGTAAACGATGCTTTCCCAGTGGGCACCTTGAGGTCAATTTGATGTTGAGGATTAGTCAAGATTTTGACTACCATCATAAATAGCCTACAGAAGCTTATGGTTGTAAAGAGGTCCAACAACGGGATCAATCCCACATGCGCTATATATTGTAAGTCAAAATATTTGACATCAAACCAACATTGCTGCTCAATACCTGACATCAAACCGGCAATGATTTGATATCTGGAAACATGGCATTGAATAGATGTCACATTGATGTCCCAATAAAACTGCTGTAAATTTGGGTGTGGGTTTTTTGTTTTTTTTGCTTTAGGGATGATAACAGACAAAAGACTGTCAATCAGCAGCTATTAAACTTTCAATCTAAATATTCAATGGACAAAATACGTCTAAACTGATATGAGCCAATCCGCTTCAACAGCTGAAGTCACGCACATTCCGGTGAGCCCATGGGACGGGAAAAAAAATGAATGGGTGTCAATTTTCTGGTCCCAGTCGTTGGATATGTTGTTTGTGGATTTATTTATTCTTTTCTTTGCACGAAAAAACTGCATTTAAATTCACAAACAACATATCTGGAATCCAGGGCTTATAATGAATGGGACCAGAAAATAATCATTTTCTCACCATCATTCATATTTTTTTTCCTCCATGGGCCGGAAATAGATGGGCGTGACTTTGACTCACTCTAGTCTGTGCGCCCGCCAATTCATGGAGTTCTTCCGGTTCCATTCCACTTGCGGACATCCCTGCATCGGCTTTTTGGCTTAAAATATTTGTTAGTATGCAAATTACTGGTAATTTTAGAAACATTTAGAAAATACATAGATTTATAGCTTTACGCACACATACATAAAATAGGAATGGGTCAAAGGTGGAAACAGTGTTTGCTGCACAAGACATTATGAGCTTGTAGATCTGCTATTTTTAAAACAATTTTGAAACGGTTCAATTTTGATTTTTATATCTCCTGCAGCTCCTGGTCTGGCCACCAGCCCATCACGGTCGAGTTCCACAACGTTGTGAGATCCCGCCTACATTATTCCTGGTGAGCCTACTGGTATAATGGCATATTTTCGGAACTGGAGGAAGCGTAATGCTGAAGTAGCTGCTTTGGCTGAAGATTGCCCTGATTGTGAGGATGCTCTGTCCGGAATGTTAGAAAGTGGTTCAAGTGTGGTTGAGGATGGAGCCTATTTGCCATTAGCTGATGATGATAATGATGATGTCTCAGATTTTGAGCAGTTATCTGATATTGACATTCGGTTTGAGCCCTCTGCTGAAGAAACCCGTCCTGATCTGGATGAGGAACTTGCTGCCTGGGCCACCAGAAACAGCTGCAAGCAATCTGCCTTGAATGAAATACTGGATACTGAGGCGTCAAGGACATCAGCTACCCAAGGATGCCCGAACGCTGCTGAATACGCCTAAAAAAGTGGCAACAGTTGAAAAATGTGGTGGACACTATGCGTATTTCGGTATTGCTTCTGGCATTTTGAAACTGCTATCTCAGAATCCTGGCATATGTGAAGACAACATAGATCTGTGCTTCAACATTGATGGTGTACCTCTTTTTAAGTCATCCAACACACAAATATGGCCTATACTTTGCAGGTTTCGGGACTTTTCACCTTTCATTGTAGCCCTCTATTGTGGACAATCAAAACCAAATAACGTTGAGGAGTACTTGTCTGACTTTATCCTTGAGCTTCAACAGTTGCTGCAAGAAGGCATAGTACACAGTGGCACAACACATCAGGTGTCTGTAAGAGCATTCATATGTGATGCACCTGCGAGGGCATTTTTGAAGTGCATAAAAAACCACAACAGTTGCAATGCCTGTGAGCGATGCACAACAAGAGGCTCTTATGAAGGAAGGGTTGAACTTGGTCCCTCAGAGCCAGGTGCCATAGAAAGGACCGAAGAGGAGTTCCATCAGTTTGCATAAAAGGATCATCAAATTAAACAATCCCCACTGACTATGGCAGGAATCTCATGTAGCCATCAGTTTGCATTGGACCATATGCCCTTAGTGTGTTTGGGTGTGGTTTGGAGAATGCTTAATTTCATGAGGCAAGGACCTAAAACATGTAGGTTCTCATTGCAACAAAGGAACATTATTTCAAATCATCTGGACTCCTATAAGGGACAACTGCCAAAAGAGTTTGCCAGACAGCCCAGTGGTTTGCAAGAACTTGACAGATGGAAGGCCACAGAGTTGAGAAAGTTCCTTCTTTACACAGGACCACTTGTTTTGAGGAAAGTTGTTTGCCCTGCTCTCTACACACATTTTCTTTCACTGATGGTTATCATGTCAATTTTGTTAAACTCTGATGAGGTGCGCAACCACTATTTAGGGTATGCAAGAGATCTGGTAATGTACTTTGTGAAAAAATGTAAAAGGATTTATGGAACAACCTTCACTGTGTTCAATGTGCATTCGCTGATTCACCTGCCAGATGATGTCGAACATTTCCAGTGTCCTCTGGATGATGTCTCAAGCTTTCCCTTTGAAAATTACCTCCAAACACTGAAGAAAATGGTCAGGCAATCACAAAATCCAATTGCTCAGGTTGCCAAATGCTTAACAGAGCTGGAAGAGTCTGCAAAATGCAGACATGTGAACAAAGAAAAGTTCACTTATGTATCTGACATGTCAAGGGATGGCTGTTTCCTTCTTGAGAATGGGGACTTTGTGTTTATAAAGGAAAAATGTGCAGATGACTCCTTCGTTTGTGATGTCATACACCTTGATGATACAGAGAGTTTCTTTGATGATCCCTGTGATTCCAAGCTTCTTAACATTGCTCGTGTGAGAGATAGAAGAAGAGCAAAGCGTCAACGGATCCTGAGGCAGCAGCTGCATCGTAAAGTTGTCTGCATGCCAGTTAACCATGAATCCAACTCAGGATGTGTCCTGTTTCCTATGCTGCATGATATGGAGCGATGCTGAATATTATGTGAGTTTAATCTTGTGTATTGTTGCTATATCGCTAATATTGCCAATACTAAACTAACATACTGTATGTTTTGCAGACCAGTGGGACCTGGGTACTGTGGCTACTTTTGCGATCCACGAGTCTCGAGTTGGTGTCGGCTAATCCTCCACCCTTGCATTGTTACCGCCTGTTCTGGTGTTTTTGGCCTCTTTGTTGTACAGTGGTAAGGCTCTCTCTGTTTTTGTGCACGTTCTCTTGTATAAAGCTAATTCCCAAGTTTCCCAAGAATGTCTGATGCTGAGAGACCTCAGATTACTCCATTATTGATGTGTTAGCAGACAAACTCATCAATAGCGACTTACAAAGTGCAATGTTGGAGAAGGTGACATGAATACACAAACGGGGCAAGTGGTTGATGCTAGAAGAACAAGTAAGCAACAAAACTAGCATCTATCTAAATCGTGAACGAGAAGAATCAAAGGTACAGTAGCATGTAAGTCCCAGACAGGGTAGTTTGAGGGACAGAATAAAATTAAATCTGGCAAGGATTGACAAGGTACAATAGGGTTTACAGACTGCAATTTGTACATTTGTATGCATGTATGTGTGTTGTATGTAGTTCTTAACTGTACAGGTTCCCAATATGTGGGCCCGAGCTGTTTGGAAGGAGAGAGGTCGGGAGGAGGAGGGAGTCATCCCCGTCTTGGATAAAGGACAGTACAGTTTCCTGGCCATCTGGAACTGATGCAACCAAAGCCATTCAGAGGATGAACAAACCAGACAAAAACTGGGGGAAATTTGTACTCTCTAAAGTCAAATTCACTTCAAGTATGTTCATATCAATTGGTACCTACTTTATATTTCACCTTTCATGAATATTAATGCTGATGTATCACTTTCATTTATACCAGTGGAAAAAGAAGAGTGTGAGAGCTATGAACTTTCTACGGCTGCTGAGGTCAGTGATGATGAGGAGCTAGCTCTTTCCCGGCCCAAGCGGGTAGTCAAGAAGAAGACCCTTGAAGACTTTGTTGAATGTATAAATATGAAACATCTGTAAAGCATGTCCTATTTTGATGATGTTTGACCAGTGTTGGGAACGTGTGTTTAAAAAAGAAATTATTTAAAGCTAAGGTCTACAATCCTGGAGAGCTAGCAAGAGAGCTAGCAAGATTTGAAAGTGGCACCTCCTCTAAGTCCCCCCCCCCCCACCGTCAGTGCTCCGTCCAAAGCCACTCCCCCACAAACTTGAACGCGCGTCTGTTAGTGGGACTCGGCAGGGAGAAGGAGATGCCGGAGCAAGACGCAGCAATTCAGCTGTATTTAGCACGGAGCAGACAGGAAGTCAAGCGCTAAAATAACACACTACATCCGGTTACTTTTTCAAATAAAACACTCCGTGTTCACACTAGCACACATCGTGAGGCCAGCTGTCTACCATACTGCGCCGTTGCGGACTCAAACCACAACCCGGTGGGGATTGCCGGACGGCGGACCAAAACCGGATTGGAGCCGCAACGCAGCGGACCCCTATCCAGTGGAAATTGGGCCGACTCATTAGCCATTCTCATGGCTAAAAACAACAACGTTAGCATTGTGCTAATACGAGTTACAAACGTAGCCAAGTTGGCAAACCTCACATATTTCATGAAAATAACAAATCCCCCTGAAACACAACAAACAATTACCTGTCCAACAGAAAGAGAGCAACCTCTGCATCACTTTTCACTTTTTGCCCTTCACATGCCCCAGTTGTCTCCACCACTCAAACGCCACACTGATGTTGACTTGGTCTGACTTCTTTCTTTATCCAGAGCCTTTTTCGTCGCAGCCTTTCCTGCCTCAGGCTTTCTTTTCCTTGCCTTTTTAGCAGGGTGAGCTGTTACAAGTAACGCTGGCTGCATTTTCTCTGCCATTGTAACCAAATGAACGTCTTCTCCTGCAACTCCTATTTCTGCAGAGGAGTGTGCTGAATATTTCCGGCATCAGTGAAACGTAATGTGTGCACGCGCTGAGGAGGGAGGGACAGAGGACGAGACACGAAGGCACCTGACCAATCTGTGCATCTGACCAATGGTCAGATTTTTCTCAGTCCTACAGCTGCCACAGAGGTCCGATTATTTTCGTTCCTTTTTCTGAATACATAATGTATTGACTACTCTCAGGATAGCAGGATCATTTCACCCAGTATAACAAAATGTGTTTCTGAACAACATTACAAACCCTAGCTTTAAGTTACTCAATACTTGTTCCAAAAAGTAACTGTGTTAGTAACTGAATTACTGTCATAAAAGTAACCCCGTTACCAGGGAAAGTAACTATTTACGTTATAATATAAAAAAAAGTTGCTTTTTGTCAAAGAATTTGGATTTTTCTGAGCAGTTTTCTCAAATCAGTTGAAAAGAGTTTAACCATAGGGAGTAGAACAGAAAGGTAGCTGAAAATAACACACCCCCTCCCCTCTGCTTGGTGGCGATGTTTAACAACTTCTTTTAGTGGCGGCTCAACCACATAAAGCACACAAACCCACGCTATCGATCGTTGAACACACTGAACATGACAGCCCAATATAACGGAGCACCGAGTGCTTGATCAAATACATCACAGCCAGCTAGCTCTACAGCTAACAACAGCAGCAGCACTGGTCCCGGCGCTGGTCTCCACTCCTCACTGCTGTTTCTGTCGGCGGCGGTGGAGACGCAGATCGACTTAACTCCGACCCCATTTGGATGAGCAGAAGCAAACACTGTTTATGAACAGTAGGCTAGTGCGCCATTCATCGAGTCTGAATGCAACCGAAGCCTCGGATAGTCAGTCAATCAATTCCTAGTATCCCACCGCATTTAACGTTCAGTAACTGTAACAGCGTTGTAACGATGGAAACAGTAATTAGTTACTCCGTACTCTCTGTTTGACACTATGACTTTAAAGCAGGAACATAGCATTGTGAGTGAATTTATGTGGCTATTCAATGTGTCATGCAGATGATGAAGAGGAAACTGGTGAGACATCTTGCCATGGACGTAGTAAGTGACTATCTATAACCAGAACCAGTGATGTGCACAAGGGGGGGTCGCCCCCCAACCAATACAACTGCCCTCTTGGGTGGCAAAAACGCGTGCTAATGTGCCCTCTTGGGAGGCAAAAATGTGTGCTAAAGTGCCCTCTTGGGAGGCAAAAATGTGTGCTAAAGTGCCCTCTTGTGTGGCAAAAACACGTGCTAATGTGCCCTCTTGGGTGGCAAAAACACGTGCTAATGTGCCCTCTTGGGTGGCAAAAACACGTGCTAATGTGCCCTCTTGGGTGGCAAAAATGCATGCAAAAGTGCCCTCTTGGGAGGCAAAAACGCATGCTAAAGTGCCCTCCTGGTTGGCAAAACACACTAAACTGCCCTCTTGGGTGGAACAAACACTAAACTGCCCTCTTGGCTGGTTAAAACATGATAAACTGTCCACTTGAGTGGCAAAAGGGCGTCTTTAAATGCCCTCCTCATTGGCAAAACACACTAAACTCCCCTCTTAGGTGAAACTCTCTTGGGTGGTTAAAACAAGTTTAAGCGCACTCCCGGTTGGCAAAACATGATAACCTGCCCTCAAGTCTTGGGTGGTATAAACGTGTGCTTAAGTGCCCTCGTGGTTGGTAAAACACAAGTGCTCTTTTGGGTGGAAAAACACACTAAACTGCTGCCATTGGATGGAGAATATTGATTCCAATTAAGGCATGCAAGCTTTCCCAGAGTCATTTTATGGTCTCAACAAGTTAAACCCTGTTTATGTTCAATACACTTTGTATGGCCATGAGCCCATATTTTCTGTTTTTTTAAATTCATTAATTTATTTCTTTTTTGCAAACAGCTGATGGGCTAATAAACTTTCTAGATTTTATTTTCAATTTACAATTTAGGCTAGGTCAGTTAGATTCATTGTATTTAGTAAATGATGGATTAAATTGATAGCAGCTAAATAGATGGTAACTTAAGTTTTAAGAACACATTCCCGTTGTTAAAATAAGTCCATTCCATCCATTTAAGTATTCAATTTTAGACACACTCTCTCTCAAATGGTCACATGTCACTGGGGACTTTATACTGACTGAGGTGCAACCCGGCATCCTACTGCTGTGTGAGGTAGGTAGCTAATATAGCAAGCTGTCTATTAAGTTACCAATTTTGCATTGCTAAATACTAGTGTATGTAGCCTGGAAGTGCTATTATTAGGCAGAGATGTCTATCACATGTTAAAGCCTAGGCTGAGGAGCTAGCCTAGCTAAGTCTTGCGGGAATAGCTTTTTAAAGCTAGCCAGTAAAATTAAAAGTGGGGTTAGCATTGCATATCAGGGTTTCCGCCAGGTTTAAGGTTGACCCCCGCCAGGCTAAGCATTTAGGATTTTTTATTCTATTTTAATTTTAAAAAATGCTTTTTTTTAAAATGCCTTTTTAAGTGCACAGCTCAGTTGGAAACATATACAGTGGCTTGCAAAAGTATTCACCCCCCTTGAACTTTTCCACATTTTGTCACGTTACAACCACAATTGTAATTGTATTTTAATGGGATTTCATGTGATAGACCAACACAAAGTGGTGCATAATTGTGAAGTGGAAGGAAAATGATACAAGGTTTTCAAACCTTTTTTAAAAATAAAAAAACTGAAAAGTGTGGTGTGCAAAAGTATTCACCCCACTTTACTCTGATACACTTAAATAAAATCCAGTGCAACCAATTGCCTTCAGAAGTCACCTAATTAGTAAATGGAGTCCACCTGTGTGTAATCTAATCTCAGTGTATTTTAAATGTGTATTGTTCCCTGTGTTTTTATCACAGAGCCCTATTGGGTGAAGAAAACACACTAAACTCCAGAAGACTATTAAGACCTAGAAATACTTTGAAACATTACTGTTGCAATGACTTTTATGTTGGGCCCCTTTTTGATCTATATTGAGCCAGAACTATATCTCACAGAACCAGTTTGGATTATCTGGTGCTAATATGGTGTTAAAATGCACTAGAATACAGGAAATGGCATCTACTTAATTGAAAATGTTCTGGGGGAGGACCCCCAGACCCCCTAGGGTTTTATTTCCTTCATGCATCCATGTCTCTGTGTGTTCTTCACAGTCCAATGTTGAATCTACACAGTTCTCGTGGATGCTGATCCTAACTACAAATTAGCTTGAGTAGTCTGTCTAGTTAGTCTGTTTTAAGGCTATATAATGTGCCATTTGTATAACATATGAACATGTCTAAAGTGCCCTCGGCAACACACAGAACTTAGTGCCCTCTTCAGTGGCAAAAACACGCTGTATGTGCCCTTTTTTTTCTTTTCGCCCCTGCCCTTCAAAAAGTCTGTGCACGCCACTGACCAGAACCCTAGTTGTGAACTAGAAAGTACATATTGAGAGTCTAACTGCACGTGGTGTGACTGATTGCAATTCAACAGATTTATCAGTGAGTAAATCACAGAACTCAATTTCCTGTGGTGAGGCAGATTCATCTTCAGAACGTAGTAAGTATACAGTATATACTATCTGTATATCTAAACCAGTAACAAAATAATCCGAGTTTAGTTATGCCAATTGTCTGAGAAAAGATTGGGTAGTGTTTTTTTTAATGTAGCATCATTATTTACAATCCAACAGGCCTTCTCCTGCCAACAGTATTTTTTTACGTGATCGAAATAAAGCTATCAATCAATCAATCAACAGATCCAGGTCCAGCAATCGGGGATCTCACCAGGGGGAAACCATAGAAACACCAACACATCACAACAGGTCCAGATCCCCATCAGCGCACCGTTCCAGCAGCAGGTAGTGCTATGCAATTAATTTTATTTTATTCTTACATGCACTGTGAATACTTTTGAAAGTTTCCTGCATATATAGTAATACCCAGTAATCATTATTTAGGAGGAAATCCAACCTTTTAACACAAACCATATTTTTCACATTTCTTTTGAAGTTCAAAATCTCAAATTAAAAAATGTCGCTGTTAACAATGAAATAAATGTATGTGTTCATTCAAAGAATAAATAATCATGAAATAATTGTGATTTCAATCTCAATCAAAATAATCAAGATTTGTATTTTTTCCATAATTGCAAAGCCCTAACCATCGGAGATATCACCAAGAAAGCTACAGATCCAGGTCCAGCAATCAGAGATGTCACCAGGAAAGGACCATGGCAACACCAAATACGTCACAGCAGGTCCAGATCCACATCAGTGCATCGCTCCAATTCAAGTCATCGGTAGGGCTACATTAATTTGATTTAAATTACAATACTGGCTTCCCACAATCATAAAATTAAATTAACTGTATTTGTACAGTCTGTAACCTTTTCTGAAAACATTATTCCTACATGTATATTAATAATACCAGCAGTCATTAGGAGGAAATTGAACCTTTTTTTCACATTTCTTCTGAAGTAAAAGAAAGCCCACCGTTAAAAATTTTAAAAACGTATATGTTCATTTAAAGAAAGAATAATCATGAATTAATTGTGATTTCAATATCAATCAAAATAATACTGATTATTATTTTTTCCATAATTGTACAGCTCTACTCATCAGAGGTCTCGCCAGGAGAGGACCATGCTAACGCCAATACGTCACAGCAGGTCCAGATCCACATCAGTGCATCGCTCCAATTCCAGCTACTGGTAGGTCCGTGCTATTAATTTGATTTAAATTACAATATTGGATTCCCACAATCATAAAATTACAATTAACTGTATTTGTACAGTCTGTAAACTTTTTGGAAAACATTATTCCTGCATGTATATTAATAATACCAGTAATCGTTAGGAGGAAATTGAACCGTTTTTTCACATTTCTTTTGAAGTTCAAAGTATTCAAAAAGAAACCCCACCATTAAAAATTAAATAAACATATATGTTCATTCAAAGAATGAATAATCATGAAAATATTTTATTTCAATATCAATAAAATTATAGTGATTATTATTTTTTTTCCATAATTGTGCAGCTCTACTCATCAGAGATCTCGCCAAAAGAGGACAATGTCAATGCCAATACGTCACAGCAGATCCAGATCCACATCAGTGCATCGCTACAGATCCAGGTCCAGGTCACGCCATCAAGGGTTAGCAAGATCCGATAGGGGACATGCCTTCCCAATGGAACTGAAGAGTAAGTGTGTACTAAACAGAAAATACCCATACTGGGTAAAGAATATGAAGTGATATCGCTCTTTGGTCTGACATTCAGAGTTCCAAAAGAGAGTGTTTTTTTTGCTCATGGACATTAGAGCAAAACTCTCTGAAGTTGGCCAGCAATGCCCCAGGATTCACTGTTTCACCTGTAAGTCATTGACTCCATGGATGACCTTTATGAGCTCAACAGAAAGCTGAAATCTGATGAGACAAGAAAACTGATGGTAAGTTCGTGGACAAAAGCAAACCAATCCTTTGCAAATCCATATTGGTTTTTTGCATGTATATGTGTATATATATGTGTTGAAGTATCTGTGTGTGTATATGTGTGTGTGTGTGTGTGTGTGTTTATATATATATATATCCAACTTTTTTATTTCCGATCCA
Source organism: Sparus aurata (assembly GCF_900880675.1). Lineage (NCBI taxonomy): Eukaryota > Metazoa > Chordata > Actinopteri > Spariformes > Sparidae > Sparus > Sparus aurata. The sequence goes on from NC_044199.1 coordinate 20,766,934, forward strand.
ATACCAATACCATGTGATCTTGTGGACGTTACGAATCCAAACTCCAAAGTTGTCCCCTTCAAAATAACCCCTGTAAGTGTGTGTGTCTTTATACATATTTAAATATAATGTATGGAAAATTATTTCTTCAGACAACTCAAATGATGAAGATCGGTGGAGCCGGCATTCGTGAAAATGTTGCTAACATTTTCACGAATGAAGAGGTTAGTCGTGTTCTTTATCTGTTAATCCTGGAAGACTGGTCAACAGCCAATAGTGTGCCACCCCCTAAGTCCCAAAAGAAGAACAATCACAGCCCTTATTTTTAAATGATTTAGGCATTCCCAGTTTTACCTTGTTTCTGTTTGTCTGTGGAGTTTATATTACATCATTTGATGTAGTTTAATGTGGTTAAATATGTGAAAATGTCTTTCTGGTGTGTTGCTGGTTCATTTGTGAAAGTTACAGGCAGTACAGTGAAGAGGTTCGCTTCCTTGTTTTTGACACCCCACTCACAGCAACAGAAACCTATTGTATGAATAAGTAAAAAGTTTGTATACTTCCACGTAACCTGGACTGACCTTTATGGGTTTTTTTTTTTTTATTATGTTTTTCTTTTCTTTTCTATGTTTTTTGTAAAACTGTTTATGATCAGAGCCCAGGAAGAATAGCAGCAGTGAAACTGCAGTTAATGGGGATCACAATAATCTAATAACCTCGATCAAATAGCATTTTATGTGTGTGTTTGACAGAGTCCTTACAAATAAGATCATGGCAGGACTTAATATGGACAGTGGTAGTGGCAAGGGTGCCTTTAGTAGAATGACCCTTTGCAAGGTCATGAGTGGTAAGTAGAATTTCCTTTTTGTGCACAACCTAGGTTTTTGACATACTTGCCATATGTTATTGAAATAAGGTATTTTGATAAATGTTTGATCCTCAATCAAAACACTGACTTTACTTAACACTTGTAAAATGTCCTTTTTTCAGATGCCATTCAGAAGTCGCAGCCTGGAGCCAGTGAGGCTGCCATTGTGTCAAGGATGGGGACCTATCTGCGGTCAGCGCCTGATCGAAAAGGTGGTGGTGGGCGCAAGACCACTGCAGCTGAACCTGATGCATAGGCGCACTGCAACTGAGATTAATGCATAAGTTGTTGTTTGCAAAAGTAGACAATAAAATGTTCTGTTCATACATGTACGCTTGACCATTGAGAGTGAATCCCATGTGGGAAACTATTGTAGCAAAAGCTAATACATGTAGCACAACAACTCAGTATAGACAAGGTCCAAGGTCATGTGCATGAAATACTGCATAAATGCAAAGATCTCGCACAGTCTTGTATTGCTTTGTTTTGGACTCACAGGATCTTCATCAGTTTTTAATCCTGATGAAGATCCTGTGAGACCAAGTCTAGATTAAGCCAATTCTGTTTGCAATACAAGACGGTGTACGGGATCTTTCCATCTGTGCATTTTTATTTACATTTTTTTTTTTGCAAAAGCTTGACATGCTTGAAACAATGTCAAAATAACCTCAGTATCATTATTTGGCTGAAAGTTTAAAGAACTTTAACATTGAAATGATGTCAAAATAACATCAGTATCGTTATTTGGCTGAAAGTTTAAAGAAACTTAACATTGAAACAATGTCAAAATAACATCAGTATCATTATTTGGCTGAAAGTTTAAAGAAACTTAACATTGAAACAATGTCAAAATAATATCAGTATCATTATTCAGCTGAAATTTGACATCAGTCAAACTGATGTCAAAGTTTGACATCATGTTGATTTACGTTTTTGACCAAATCAGGATTCAATTTTGATGTCAATGTTTGATGTCATCTTGATGATGCATTTACATCAGATGCCCGCTGGGTTAAATCCGTAATGACCTAGGGAGCCAACACGTCTGTCTCGCTCTGTTCTGTGACTGTCTTTCACCGTGAAACCACGCCCACTCTGTCTGCAGGCAGTGAGGAAGCAGAGAGAAGCTGCACACAGACATGCTGCACCGCTGTCGCACAAAGTTCATAAAGTACCGATACTAATATATAATATATGAAATATGAAAATGTATTGTTTTTAACGGCTGGGTACCGCGGTACCTTTTTTAGCATCGGTTTACCGTGCAACACTAATCCCCGTACTGAAGCTATACACGTGACTTGAGCGCATTGTTTCTTATTTGTATAAACCCCAAAAGATTTCCACATTATGAGAAAGAAAACAAAGTAATTTTTCAATTTAGAACTATGGTGTTTTGGATACAAATGACTGGTGTGTTTTAGCAATGCCAAGGAAATGGGTTAGCAGAAATCTCAGCAATGGGATTTTGATTACTGAGAAACATTAATTTTTGTATTGACAATTTAAAAGACTATTAAGATTGCCACTCAAGCGTTGAGCATTAATTATAAGCCAGGCCAACATAAGCTTCCATGAAATTTAATGAGCATTGTAAAGTCTGAAGTAATGCAAGGAGCTTTGCCGAGAATGAGGCTGTAAATGAAGTCCTAAACAACAGTCATATTAAACTTTTCCTGTCAAGTTTTCAGTTCACATGCCAATGACATCCTCTTCTGTTATTTCTGAGAATGCATGCTTGTTAGGCGCACCAAATTTGCACAGAATGATAAAAAAAAAATACTGAAACCAAATAAAGATATTGCACTTATGAGGGGCTGGAAGATATTTGAATAACATATAATAATATATATTAAAACACATTCTTCAAGACTGCTGACAGAAGTTTGTGTCATCTGTGGCAGTTTAAAAAACTGGGGGGAAAACATTTAAATGTCCTGTGCTACGGTAAAACCAAGAAAAAAATGGTCTCCTTACAATGTTTGTAAACTTATTTAGAGAACTTAATTAGAGCAGTTGCAGCAGGTACATCAAAGCTGCAGTTGGTCATCAGTGATGTCTATCACCAAGAGGTCCAAACAGACTGAAAGCGCACATTCACTGATCCATGCATTTGCTTTATCAACCTGTTATAAGTGGGTTCATCATAGACAGCTGCTGATGTGATTGTAATTAAAAAGCTACTCACAACCACAACACACCAGCCCAGATGCCACATTTCATTGTGTAGAAACCATAACACAGTAAGTCTCCTTGGCAAACCAATATTTGAGAAATAACCATCTCAGGTTGGTTCTACAAATGCCATATACTATCTTTCTTCGGCTGATTAGCTCAGGACAAAAACATGACATTTATGAAACGTATGTCATAACATCCATAATATATGAAAATCTTACTTTAAAATCCTGCTTAAACCTTTGTGAGTTTACATATCCTGAACATGGACCTGCAAATGCATGCACTCATGAACAACAAAGAGAAGTTCCTTAAGGCTTAAAAGTCTTCTCTGTCGTCTCTCTTATCAGCACTTTGTGACATTGTGAGAGCCTGCCGGTCCTTACAGGCAGCTTTAACAGCTGTATTGATCTGTTAACTTCACATTCACGAATCACAAGGTTAGGGAAATCATTCAGATAACATCAGCAAGCTCTGTCCTCCCCCAGTGCCCGAATGTATACTCAATTAATACCACTATGTCTTGATGCTATCTCTGTTGGGAAACCATCACCCTTTTTTGAGGAGGTTACAATCTGGGGGTTTGAGTCCGATTTGTCAAACTTTAGAGCTTGCTTCCATGATTTTTTCAATTAAAATCAAAATTCTTATACACCTAGAACACACACAGAAACTACAATGAGACAAAGCTATGGTGAGCTGACTAAATGAAGTCCAACTAAACACTGAATAGTGAATAATTTGCGTCGACGCGTCGTCCCAAACAGGAAGTGCTGGGACCCGCGGAACCTGAGAATAGCCCCTCTCACACAGAGATGCTGCATTAACGCAGCAGCGGCGGTTTGTCAATTCTCCACCATTGGTCATTCACACAGAGCGATGCACTGCTGGAGTAAAGAATAGTAATTCGAGTCAAGAGTAGTTCACACAGAAAGCCAGCGCTGCGGCTCCTAAAGAGGCGTGACAGTAGTACACGTCATGATGATGACGTCGGTGATGACAAGGTGTTTCCCAGGTGTCCTCCTGTCAATCTAAACCCGCGGACCGTTTATAATGTGTCATGATTGAGGTCCTGACCCACCAAACATTCTGGAAATTGAAAGAGTTACGTTTTTTGCGCTAAATTACATAATTACATAATCGCCATCAGTAAACTGGTCGCTGTCTGACTCTCTCACTCGCAGGGACGGAGGCTGTTTTTTGGGGGAAAGTTCACTGAAGTCTCGATCGGGAGGGCTGACGGTCGTGGTGATTTATATCAACACAAGCACTTGAGTGAGTTAAAGTTTTTACCGGTGACAGACGCTGTTTTTTGGCCAGAAATGTGACGAGGAGTCAGTAGGACAGGCGGGAGGACGGACCTTGCTCCGCCTACAACTGCGGTATTTTTTTGCTCATATAAGTTACCAACTACACTTACAGTTACTACATTTCTTTTGTTTGGTCATGTAACATTAAATTAATCGTTAGATTAGTCAACTAATCGAAAAAAATAATCGCTAGATTAATCGTTTAAAAAATAATCGTTTAGGACAGCTCTACCCCCAACAATTGCACACAGATTATTCTACAGTTCATCTGCTTTCTAACTTTGCCATCTGCACTAAAATTACAACCATACCACTGCGCTAGTTTATTGCCCCTGTACACAGCAACTCCCCACTATTAGTGCATGAGGGCCAGCAAGGTCTTGAGTGGCCATTTATCAGTGTCGATGTCAAGGATCTGGGCAGGTGATGCTGTTGGATTGATGTGGGTATCAACTGTCTACCCACCTAAATTATATATCTGTTTCCCTCCTTTGAGATTTTGAATCAGAAAAAGAAAAACATTAGAAGATTTAGTCCACTCCTGCAAGACCCGGGAAGTCTCTACAATCAAGTGGATAAAGAGTAAGTGCTAAAATAGTAGCATAAACAGGTTTCCTGTATCAGGCAGGCATCGGTGCACATTAGAGGAGGCTGCTTCCCACTCAAGACACAATAACCACAGTTAAGCTGATTGTAATACATGCAATGGCATTTCCATATTATGCAAAGCAAAATTAAACTAAAGACTAGCTAGAGCTAGACAGCAAAAGAGAATGCTACTTTGTTCATCACAGGGTTCATGTTGGGGATATCATTTATTATTTAATTATACCCCTTTCATGTCTTGCTAAATAAACTGTTGTTTTAACATATTTCACTATCTTCTGGCCAATCAGTCTGGCTGCTTTGTATGCTTGTACTTTCTCTCTTGAGTTTAGGAATCCTGAAATAGGCTTCCAAAATACCATTTTCCACATGAGAACCCAAGTCTCCATGTGCACCGTCAGGGGCGTCACTAGGAGTGCAAAACATCTGGGGCTTTAGCCCCACAGATAAATTTTGAAAATTGGGCTGTTAAAGATTCAATTCCAACATAGTTTGAGAAGGAAAGGAAGACCAATCGTTGGGGTCCTCATCTTCATATTTTAACCTCCTCAACCCGAGCACCGCCGGTACCGCGGGCAGCTGCGCACGTTGCATCATACACCCTATAAGAGCATGCTAACCATGTAGCAACATAGTAATGCAGCACCAGTGTTGGGAGTAACAGCGTTTACGTATAACGGCGTTACTAACGGCTTTATTTTCTGTAACGGAGTAATCTAATGAATTACTTTTCCCATCGTTACAACGCCGTTACCGTTACCGACTATAAAATGTGGCGCGTTACAAATTGAAGTTTCTCATTGAAGCTGTTGTCATCCGACTCGGCTCTCAGCCACCGGAGCAGTAGCTTTATTTTTCTCCGGTGAGGCAGGAGGGAGGGGCGGGACAACCGCAGAGGTGATGATTGGCTCTCTAAGGTAGAGTGAGAGCTGTAAGCCAATCAGAGGCTGTGTTCGGTTTACACACAAACCACACAGCCTCGCACACACAAACTAGCAGAGGTGAGCTGCAAAAATGGCGAGTCCAGAGGGAAAGTTTATATTTTCAAAGTGGAAGTAAAGACACTACTTTAACCTCTTTTGTCCACGTCCGTTTTAAGCAACTCTAATCTAATGAAGCATCTCTCAACTGCACGCGCTTCAACAACACTAGTGGCCAAAAACTCCGTTGTTGACACTGTTGATGATGATAGCAGGCGTGGCTAACGTGAGCTCCGCTAACACAGAAGGACATGGAGCCGTCCGAGCAGCTAGCTGGATGTTTCTGCTCCAGCTTCACTAAAACTTGTGACACAGACTGAACTGAATGCAATGATAGGCAGGTATGTTGTTGAGAACAAGCTCCCGTTATCAACAGCTGACCCAGACTCCTTCATTGGCTAAATACCAGGGAGAGCAGGTGCTGGTCCGCCATGCAGAAAGACATTTTCTAAATACATAGATGCAGAGTACATTAAAATCAATGCCGAGCTCAAAAGAGGAAGAAAAGAAAGTAACGCAAGAGTTACTTTTCCTGGTAACTAATTACTTTTATATTGGAGTAATTCTGTTACTAACTCAGTTACTTTTTGGGAGAAGTAACTAGTAACTATAACTAATTACTATTTAAAAGTAACATGACCAACACTGTGCAGCACACCCACTTAATGGGAAGAAGCTCGGCTAAATGGTCATGATAACCATTTTCACCTAATCGAAACACAATTCCGACACCAAGCAACTAAATGAGCACGTAGAAAAAACACGCTAACGGCACATGTCCGCAAAATCGGCGCTAGCGATTACGCTACTTCACGCTAATGATCCAAACAGCATGTCATATGAAAGCTGGGACTCTACAAATTCCAAAGGTCTCATCCACTCTACGCCCCAAACTCACTCAAACAGCAGCCGAAGAAGAGCAAAAATAAACATCACTTTATAAAGACATAATCATGAATTATGTGTTACATTGGCTGTTTTATAAATTGTGTTTGAGTGCATTACACCGCTCCACCAGCTAATCCAATGTGTCACTTTAAAATGATTCCTGACAGTTCAGGAAAGGTTTCGGTTTCAGGAGGAAACGTATAATGTGGAGTAGGTAGGGCCCTTGTCTTCGCACACAGTCTATTTGCCTCCTTGTGATTGGTGGATTAGTGGTGTTATCATGGATTTGGGAACTGCACCTCGATTCTATTGGCTCTGACGGCTTGATAGAGATGTCAATCATCCAAATTGACCAATGGATTCCCAAAATGTTGCAAAGTCTAACCTGTTGTGGGTGATTGACAGCTCCGCCCCCATTACGCACCAAAACACAGAGGGCACAGCGGAAAGCTTTCTACATCAGTTTTTTTTTGCAGTCAAACCAGCTCCTTTGTATGGTATTGTTGAATGGGAAAATGTATAGATTAGGTTACATATATATATATAATAGGTTTGGTTGATTTTTCATGTTTTAAAGGGGATGTTCACTCTAAAAGTGTACAGTTTTGTTAGGCGGAAATGAAATCTTTCATTTATGCTGTGTTCCATCTTAATTTACTCTGACCTAGTAACATCTATGCTAATGCTTACAGAAATATACTCTATTCATTACGGGCATGTCATTTTCGAGCAGAGGCCTGAGCCAGATACCCACGACCACAATTCCGATTTTATTTACCACAGTGGGCAAAATTAGTAATTAAAATTAGAATAATAACATAGAGGTATATAATATAGAGGTTGAATTCACAGCGATATGCTGAATCTGTGCAAGCAAGCTATCCCTGCTCCGCCTCAGGTGTGATGTCTCAATCTCCACGTCTTCTTGCTCTGGCTACAACTTTTTTTTTTCCAAAGAACCTCCGTATATCCATAACAATAATAATAGTAATAATAATAGATGGGCTCTGGTGATATCAGTGACGCATAGAGGGGAAAAAAAACCACTGATGTTGTTTGCGCTGGTGACAATGTTGCATTTGTGGCTGCTGGCCGCACCACCACATAAAAATCTCTAGGGTTATTTTCATCATTAGGCAATTATATTTGATAAATGTTTTATTTTTTTTTCTAAACATCCGGGGCTATTCCAAAAACATCCAGGGCTATAGCCTCGGATGCCTACGTCTAAGGATGCGCCTGTGCACCGTCATAACACTCCCACAGTGCAAGCTGAGGCTGCAGTCAGCAGCATGACTGCAGAGGCTCCATTGTCCAGTGGCCAACACACAAACACTGTGGCTTGAACTTTTGAGCTGCTCCCAACTGCACCAACATGTGTGATCTCTGATGAGTGAATTTTGGCTGTGCTGAAAGGGGCAGCAACACTTATTGCTCAGGGCTTGCTGGCAAATATTGTATTGTCAGACAAATGGAGACTTCCACTGAGATTCACTGCATACAGTATTTGATGTGTGTGAGAGAGTGTCACAGCATAATAAATGATTTTTAGGCTACCATATCATGAGGTCATCAGTGTTATGCTTCAGCTTTTTGTTTTTCAACAGTACTGCATGAAAGTGAAAGTAATACCGGGATATTAATGATTAAACAGGAAGGAAAAAACTGTGTGTGCAGCACTCATCTGAGCAGCTGACCAAGCCAACTGCGTCTGCAGTGATAACGGCCCAAACTATTATAGTGTAAGCAATGTTTTATTGTTTGTTATTGCAGTTATATAAATATAATTTCTCATGCTGTTAGAATTATTCTGCGCATCGTCCTCTGTGTAAGTTTCAGATGCAGCGGGGGGGAAATTTCGCTGCGGTTAAGATGGGCATGTGGAGGTAGTATCTCAGCCGCAGCAGAGGCGAGCTGGTGTCTGTGTGAATGGATAAGCCGTGGAGGCGTGGAGCAGGGGTGTGTTGATCTGATGGTGTTCACAGTCTAATAGCGCAACAGATCCTTCACTCATCAATTAAAAGAGAAATGACCCGCAAAATTAAAGTCAGAGGACTGAACAACAGTAACATAGTAACTGGTAGTGTCTTTGGCAACTTATATAAGGTCATCTTGTTTGTCATACTGTCTGTCCTACCGACTCGTTGTCACATTTGGCATAAAAAAAAGCGTCTGTCCCTGGCAAAAAACTTTAAATCTATGTGTTTGTCTCCTTCAACTATTGTGATCTATGGTAATGTTATCTATTCAGTTCAGTTCATCTCACATGAGTAAACCCTCTTCTCAATGAAGTCAATGTAGGATCTCAGAAACATCTCTGTGCACACATTGTAAATGTCTGGAAGTGCAGCTGCAGACTACCGGTAAACTAGCTGTGTCATATTTGAAGTGTGTTTCTTTTGTCAAATGCACTTCGGTTTGCTCAACAATATTGCCTTGAATTAGAATTAAATCCAAAGGTAATTTTGATAGATTTTTTGATTCAGAATCAAAACCGTGACAATCCTACAAACAACTGTAGTGTTCTGACTCCTGTCAGATTCTGTGTAATGTTTTGTGCCCTCCTACTGGCGTGTCAGGGTTATAACGCCTTCAAGAACTGACTAAAGAAAATACACACGCAGGCTGTGGAGGACTAAACCTGACATAAGTATAAATAAATAAATAAATGCATAAATGCATGAATAAATAAATGTATAAATAAATAAATGCTGAAATAAATAAATAAATGTATAAATAAATAAATGCTGAAATAAATGAATAAATAAATAAATGCTGAAATGTATAAATAAATAAATAAAAGTATAAATAAAAGAATATCCATCCATCCATCCATTTTTGTCCGCTTATCCGGGGCCGGGTCGCGGGGGCAGCTGCCTGAGCAGGGACACCCAGACTTCCCTCTCCCCGGACACTGCCTCCAGCTCTTCCGGGAGGATCACAAGGTGTTCCCAGGCCAGCTGGGTGACATAGTCACACCAGCGTGTCCTGGGTCTTCCTCGGGGTCTCCTCCCGGCGGGACATGCCAGGAACACCTCCCGAGGGAGGCGTCCCGGGGGCATCCGAAACAGATGCCTGAGCCACCTCAGCTTGCTCCTCTCGATGTGGAGGAGCAGCGGCTCTACTCCGAGCTCCTCCCGGGTGACAGAGCTCTTCACCCTATCTCTAAGGGAGCGCCCTGCCACCCTGCGGAGGAAACTCATTTCGGCCGCTTGTATCCGGGATCTTATTCTTTCGGTCATGACCCAAAGTTCATGGCCATAGGTGAGGGTCGGAACGTAGATTGACTGGTAAATCGAGAGCTTCGCCTTTCGGCACAGCTCTCTCTTCACCATGACAGACCGATACAACGACCGCATTACTGCAGCCGCTGCACCAATCCGCCTGTCAATCTCACGCTCCATCCTTCCCTCACTCGTGAACAAGACCCCGAGATACTTAAACTCCTCCACTTGAGGCAGGAACTCTCCTCCCACCTGGAGGGAGCAAGCCACCTTTTTTTCTCGACCGGAAAAAAATAAAAGAATAAATGCTTTTTATTTATTTCTACATTTCTGTTCACCTACATTTATTTATTTCTGTATTTCTGTTCACCTACATTTATTTATTTCTGTATTTCTGTGTCCATATGTTAATGAGGAGGTAGGAGGTCCTAACCTCAGTCAAGAGCATGACTGGTCAAATCGGAGAGCCAGACAAAAGCAAACGATTCCTGATCCCAAGCCTCACTCTCTGTAACGCTGTAAACCAGCTCCAGTTAGCTTAATGGCCTCAACCGGTGTGACAGGTTAACTGGCGTTCATTTTAACTTGCGAGGGTCCGAGATGTGCTGGTGGTGTGGTTTGAGAATCCTGTCTGGAGAGAGAGGGGTCCTCAGCCATGTCCGCTAACCAGGAAAAACATTCTGCTCATCGCTCCAAGTCATGTATATGTGTATTCGTTTTGACGTGACTTGAACACTTCTATCCACACGGAGATGCCGGGGCTGCGACTTGCAAACCACTGTTAGATGAGCGCTACAGAGCACAAATCGTCCAGAAGTGTATGTTGTCGGTCTCATATCTTTGTTGTGAATCTCTGTACTCTCACACAGCGAGCAGCCAACAGCTAAAAGCTAACAGCTAACTGCTAACAGCTAGCATAAGAGCTAACGGGGGTCTCCACGCTGCTCTCGAGCCGCTTGTCGTGAACAAATGCTTAATACTGTTCCACACATGAGTTGTTTGAGAGTACAGAGATTCACGACAAAGATATGAGACCGACAACATGCACTTTTGGACGATTTGTGCTCTGTAGCGTTCATCTAGAATACACATATACATGACTTGGAGCGATGAGCAGAATGTTTTTCCTGGTTAGCGGACATGGCCGAGGACCCCTCTCTCTCCAGATGGGATTCTCAAACCAAACCACCAGCACACCTGGGACCCTCGCAAGTTAAAATGAACACCAGTCAAATTCATTACTAAACCAGAGCTACATGAACAAATGTCAACAACTGCAGCTAACAGTTAGCTGAGCGGGCTTGCTGGTAGCCAGCAACATTCCTGTACAGTGTACAGGAATCAGCGCCGCTAGTAAGGCAGAAGTAGTAGACCCTCATCGAGCACACTCCTGTAACCAATCATGCTCTTGACTGAGGTTAAGACCTCCTACCTCCTCATTAACATATGGACACAGAAATGCAGAAATAAATAAATGTAGGTGAACAGAAATACAGAAATAAATAAATGTAGGAGAACAGAAATGTAGAAACAAATAAAAAGAATTTATTCTTTTATTTATACTTTTATTTATTTATTTATACATTTATTTCAGCATTTATTTATTTATTCATTTATTTATGCATTTATATATTTATTTATTTATTTCAGCATGTATTTATTAATTTATGCATTTATTTATTTATTTATTCATGTATTTATTTATTCATGTATTTATACTTATGTCAGGCTTAGTCCTCCACAGAAGGCTGTGCTCCACCACAGAGGTGTTGTTGTCTGATCCTTGGAGTAGATCCATCAGTGAATATGGTTTTATTTTGAGTTGGGAAAACGTGCTATCAATGCTGACGCTAATAGGGATGCTAGCTGTTAGCATAAGCGGATTGAATTCATTGTTGGGCTTCATTTGTGTTTTGTGTGTAAACCACTGCATGGGTTGTTGCCATTTGTTGTGTTTACTTACCTGTGAGAGAATTTTACTGTGAAAAATTAATTAATTAATAATGTGTTGTATTTACCTGATTTGTAACCTGTAAAGGAAGAAGTGTGACCAGCGTTGTTGCCTATATTTAATTTAAATTGTAACACTGTGTACATTTTCGTTGTGTTGCAGTTTTACAGAAAGGTCTCAGAAGACTTCAGTAAATCTCTCAACCTGGAGTCAAGCCTACTGGGTCTTTTTTGTTAACTATCTGTCTACAAATACAGCTCATGTGTAAGCCAGGACAGAATATGTAGTAAAAATGGTTTTCAGGAACCCATGTACTAAAATTGTTGACAGAAAACATCTAATGCTGTACTTGACAAAATTCAATTTGGATTCATTATTAAATGTTTTTCATGTACCAGAATTTAGAAAGAAATAAGAGGAAATAGTATAGGTTCGAAATTGATTATAATTTCTTTTGTGATTCCTTTTAGACTTCAGAGGATACATTTGCTGTCTTCTGCAAAATAGCAGCATGAAGGAATTATTATTCTGATGACATTTCCTGAAGGTCTGACATTTCCTTTTTATCTATAGGTATATAAATAAGATACAGAAAGTAGCAGTGAAACCCATAACTTGCAGCTACATATGCTGTAACTGCTTAATAAATAATGATCCAAACATTTATGTCCTCTAAACACTTCAGAAATGTAGTTCCTTTCTGCAAGTCTCAAACTCTGAATGCTTCAAGTGACTCTTCTAAACAGATTTTGGCTTTCCCTCACCCCAAAGAACACATACTGTTGTTAATACAGTATGTGATTTTTGTATTTTCCTTTTTTATAAAGCTGCTAGAAACACACAGTGCAGAGCGCAAGCTGTGAGTTTCTCAAGGAGGCAGCATTCCTCAGACACAACAACCTGGGGAATGGACACAGTCTGAAGTCACTATCCATGTTGTTTATTAATCAGACTTCCCTGGCAAAGTCGCTAATGGCCACCAAGTCACATGAGCACTTCACTGGGACTTGGCAAACTATGTGGGGGAGGAAAGGATTCTCAAAAAGCTTAGTCTTTACTTTTGTGCAACTGTGAGTACTGCTACTGTATGATGGTGCATTATTTGATATCCAGGAAGTGGAAGGTGAAGCCATATGCAAACTAAGGAGTTTTTTTCAGCACACTCCCATCACCTACAGTATGAAAAATAAACAAAAAATGAATCCAGATGCATTTTCTGTACATGACTGATTTACCAAGCAATATCCATCTGCATTTTCATTTGTGATATGAACCTGTCAAAATACCAAACACACAAACCAAACAGCATAGTGGAATACAATAACAGAAATTGCTACCCACCATAGGAAAGTAAAAGACAACAGGATAACAGTTACCTCCGGTTTGCAATTTGGCTTTTCAGAAAACAAATTTGGGCTCTTGTTCTTACAATGAAACAGGTACAGTAGCAATGTTGCATTGTGGAGCAACAGTATTCAACTAGAAAAATTGCATTTCCTGCGAAAATACAGTGTGAATGCTGAAGGCCGAAGCGATTTCGGAAATCTGCTGAACGTACTGCCGAAAATGCATAAAACTGTAAGAATGGAGAAAAAAAGGTGAAAAGCTGTAGATTAAGAGGGCTGGAAGATGTTAAAATGGTGAAAAAAGCGATGAAAACCTGTACAGTAAGAGGGCCGAAAAAACGTAAAAAGGTGTAAAAGGATGAAGTAAGAGGGCCGAAAAAGCCTAAAAAGGTGTAAAAGGATGAAAAGCTGTAGAGTAAGAGGGCTGGAAGAGGTTAAAATGATGAAAAAAGGCTAAAAAGGTGAAAAGTTAAAGGCTGAAAGAGCTTAAAAGGGTGAAAAAAGGATGAAAAAGGATGAAAAGCTGTAGAGTAAGAGGGCCGAAAAAGCTTTAAAAGGTGAAAAAGCATGAAAATGTAAAAAAGTCAAAGGGTGAAAGAGCTTAAAATGGCTGCACATACGCTGGAGGAGGAGCAACCATGAAGCAAGCCAACAAGATTTCCTACAATTTGTATGTATACATTGTCTATGTGAAGTAAAAGATGTGGGATCAAAATCAAGCTGAAGACAATTTTTTCTCCAATCTTTGAAGCTGCTCTACACTCCAGCGATGATGTCACACACTCTAGCTGACGCAATACACACCATTATAAAATCAGAAGAGGAGCTAAACATCCTTAAAACTAAAACTGCGATATTTTCAAAACCTAAAAAGATTTTTAAAAACTGAATACATCGCCAACAGTTCAAGGTCTTGTGACTCTTTGAGAGTTGGAATGGTGTCTCTCGCTCAAAGCATGAGGGACAAGAAGAGGTTGAAAGGCGATAAGTTTTGCAGAGGATTTGAAGCTTTTCCCATTTGATTCAATGTAAAAACATTTTTTGAAAAAGCTACATTTCTGAAAAAGTTGAAAGGTTAGAAAGCTGAAGGAAGGAGCTTGAAAAGCTGAACATTTTAATAGTTGAACGGTTTCTATAGCTGAACGTATGCTGAAGTTATAGCAGAATGAAATTTGAAAAAATTCCCATAAGGATGAATGGGAAAAATTTGGCAGAAAAAGCTGAATATTTCCAAAAGTATGAAAGTTTGAAAAGAGAAAAATACAAGCAGTAATGTCCTTAAAAAGCTGAACATTTTGATGGTTGAATGGCCTTCAGCATTCACACTAATTACAGACACTTTTTTACAGACACAAAGATTAACATTCTTTTTTTAAGTGGCTGATGTAGTGTCGTCACGATGCCAAAATTATGACTTCGGTACGATACCTGCGTAAAATATCTCGATACCGATACTGAAACGATACCACGGCGGAAAACTAAAACATCATCAGAAGTAATGTTATTATTATTCAGCATTAAAACAATGAACATAAATGACATTAACTGTAAGTCTGGCAATTCATAAAACAAGATAATACTTTATTTGTCCCACAGAGGAGAAATTTGCAATTTGCTTTTCATGTTGATAAAATTCAAATCCTGGATTATTAGCCTGCAAACTACATTAGTGCACTAAAGTACAACACAAATGACCCAGACTTGGTGGAGGTCTGTGCTCTAATCAGACCATTTTCTAATAATATAAATTACAATATATGTTATAAATTATTGACAAAAATGTACATGCTATGATTATATTACTAGTACTGATTGACTTAAAATAGATCATTTATAAGTGTCAGCATACTTGTGAACACCAGTGCATGTTATGTGTTGTTAGCGTCTGCTTCCTCAACAAGCCTTGGACGGTCGGCAGCAGCACTCATTCCACTTTCAGTCATGTCTGTCTCGCTCTGCTCTGTGACTGTCTGTCACTGTGAAACCACGCCCACTCTGGCTGCAGATAGTGAGGAAGCAGAGGGAAGCTGCACACACAGACACGCTGCCCCGCTGTCGCACAAAGTTCATAAAGTGCTGATACTAATAAAACGTGAAAAAGTATTATTTTTAAGGGCTGGGTACCGCGGTACCTTTCTAGTATCGCTTTACCGTGCAACACTAGGCTGATGATGTGTATTCTATAGCTCACAGCTGTAGCTGGGTGCATTGTGAAAGCGTAGAACACCACTATCTGGAGTAAAGGTCCATGAGGCAGGTTCAGCATCAAAATGATACATTCCAATGTTTCATGTTCAAATACACACATCAATACATTGTAATGTAGCAGTGTCTGAGGATGAACTCTTGCTCTCCAATCAAGGAGCCACCTGGCTTTAATAGCACCTCATAGAAAATTTATATTTAAATCATTTATCACATTTCGATATCACGCCACCCTACACAGGTGGCGATATATACCTGCCATCGTCTGCCATCTGCCTGCTCTGCCTGTATATTCTGCTCCGAGGCTTTATATGGACTGTGCAGTGGGAGAAGGACAAAGACATTTTTTACAGCAACAGCTCTGCCTCTTTTGCCTTGAGTTCCCTACTGAGGAGCTGTAGCCCTGCGATAAGAAGAGAACACTCAACCCATCAACAATGATCGCAATGTCTTTAACAAAAGGCTTCATACAATTAATACACCACAGCTCCCACACCACCAGCCCTATCCATCTCTGCTTAGCTGGCCATCCAATGACAGCTGTTGCTCCAAATATTATTCTAACCAGCTATAATTCTCATATTTGGCTGACACCGGCTAATGGAGGAAGGACAAGGGCACAACACACAGGCCTGTAAGGGTCTCGGACCAAAAAAAAAAACCACAAGAGTTTGTGCTGCATCCTGGCAACACAGCCAGTCTTCTCCCAGCCACATACTGAGAAAGAGAGAGGGAGGCCGCCTGCTTAAACAATGAGGCTGCCTCATTACCAGTGTTTATCTTAAGCTGGATTAATACTCCAAAAAGAAATGCTGTTCTTTTATTTGTTAGGAAAAAAACATATGATGTTTAGTTTTGGGCAGCCTGATAACTGTATGTTTTGCTGTCTTCTTGATTTTTGTTGGGTCCTTTTTTCTTTTGCAACTTCTTTTCCAAACAACGCCCACTATTGTCAGCGTTTGATTGTTTCCCACCTACCCTTCACATGTTGGAGTCTGTACATTTGGTTCTTATAGAAGATGATCAACCGTTGGGGTTCGGATCCTTACTGGTTTTAGCAAAAACTCTGAAAGCTGCATATTGAATCCACTCAAAGAAACTGTGGAAAAACAGGGGGTACTCTGTTTGAGCTGCCTCACCTGCCTACAGGAAACATGAACAGATCTGTATCACACACACTCGTTGTACTGTTGTTTTTTTTCATGTGTGATTCTGGTGTCAAACGTGAATCAATTCTGTCACTGTGAATGCATAAATTGTCAAACATATTAAACGGCAGAAAATGTGAGACTGCATTCACTGAGGGGCACTGTGAAGCTGACCTTGACCTATTCACACATATTTCTTACTGCGCATGAGAAAGCAGGAGGACAGCATGAATCCATGATGTAACGTCCAGGATGCTGATTGCCTCCTGAAAATTATTGCTACATAAAACATGAAAAAACTGATCTTCATTTTGGACAATGCCTCCCACCCTCTCTCTGGTGAGCTGACGCAGCCTAACAGCAATTTTATCCCCTCGAGGTGTGCCATGAAGCACTACAAACACTTACTTGTGTCGACTGCCATCCAGATGTACAGTGCTTCCTGCCACAGTGGCTGCAGCCTCTGCCAACTAGTAGAGCATTTCAGCCTAGGTGCCTCTTATGGTCTATATCAGTTGCTTCCGATTGTCTTTCTCTGGTCCTGTGATCTGCCCTTGGCTCTCTACATCCAAATTAGCCGACTAGTTCTGACCTGCAGGGTCCTGTGCATATCTCTTTACACATCTGTGTACGAGCCGAAATATTATTATTTCTATCATGAGCAGTCAGGATATGCACAAGCAGCTTTGATGTGTGATTATAATCAGTTCAGACTATGAGAGGGGCTACTGTAACATCTAGTTTCTATTTTAATAATACACCCACAGTCCTGCATGTTAAAACAGCGATCACAGCATACTTGTCAGCTAAACCCATATTGATACAAAGGGTTTTCACTGAGTAATGGAAAACGATTAATAACAATAAATTGCAGTATGATAAATGTTATCTTTGTGACATGACAGGGTTTACCCTGATAGACAGCAGGGGATTTCAGAGGGATGTCCTTTGTTAGGAAATTGACCAAACTGCATCCGCCTTGTTTACTTCCCTTCCCCCCCAATATCAGTAGCCTAAGTGTGCTGTATCTTGATTATAGTCCGACCAATATCTTGGCAGAAAAAGATGCTTGGCGTGATTTTTAATTACTAAATTTCCAGTGGAGTTTACTGTTTCAGTGCATTAGCGACATTTTAGACAATAATGTTTCTTGTTAAACTGTAAATATCTTGCCTCCATCACATATCTTAAGTGTTTTATGACCACATTTGGAGGGATCATTGCAAATATGCCGATATATATCTATTTTGGAAAAGTCAGGATTTTTGGGGTCCCCAAAATGCAACCTAGGGTCTTTTTGTGAATGTACCCGAGTCAAATGTTCATTTAAAAGCATAATTACGATGAAAGCGCCACTTTTAAGATTGACCATATTTTTGTTTCAGGTCAAAATCATTTTCAGTGCTCAAGTTCATGTGTAGAGACCCTGGTGATACTACGAGCAAAGTTTTATGTTGTGTCGAGCCTCCTAGTGTTTTAAAAATAGCAATTTTGATGCTAACATAGAATTTGCCCCTAGCACTCCACTGAAAATGATTTTGACCCGAAAACAAAAATACGATCAATCTTAAAAGTGGCGCTTTCGTCGTAATTATGCTTTTAAACTACGTTTGACTCGGGTACATTCACAAAAAGACCCTAGGTCGCATTTTGGCGAGAGTTTCACTTTAACAGCTGGTGAGCAGCAGAGTCCTATGTTGTGTGTGGCATTTTAGCAATAGACCAATTATCTCATGTAAGAGACCAACGATCAAACTTTTTACCACTCATATCAGTCTATCACAATTGGTGCCCAATCAATCGGAGCAGCCTTAATATCATATTTATACCAGTATCGATATTTATTTCCTCAACATTTAATCCTGGTTTTACCATGTCACTGATAACAAGCAACTCTAGATGACACTAAAGTAAGGAAACATCCCTTTGATCAGTGATCAATGATTTACATCAGCCGATACTACTTCCAGCAATCAGTGGTCCAAAAATCCTTATCAGTGCACCCAAGCAGTAGTGTCTGTGCTGCTGAAAATACACTGTAAAAAATCCCCGCTATAACAATGAAATCAACTGCTGCCGGTAGCATTTTGTATCAGATTCCTGTTAAGAAAATCACACATTTTAAGACTTGATAGACTTTGCTTTTGAACTAATGGGAACAAAGTATGCTGGATTCAAATTTGATCACAAGCTTTGCAACCCTAAACATGAAATACAGCCTTTAATGTGAGAGCTTGTGCAGTTCTCTGTTACCTGAGAATCTTTATTTATTTATTTGGTGTCCTCCACATGTTTTTGTTTTTATTCATCATCTTATCAAATATGATCTATATTGGCCTCGTTCTTATCTGTGCCCTATTCTGTTGCTGCAATGACCCAGTTTCCCTATGGGAAACATTAAAATTTCTACTAATCTTATTTAACATAACTCTGATACTGCAAGAGATCTGCCGATGTGCAAATTATATCAACACAATCTTGGTGCTGTCTGGAGAATGGATTGGACTTTTTTTGTTTCAGCAGTTATTTCTGTATTTTGCAAATAGTGTCATATGCAGACATTTTCTGTCACGTGACACAATTTCTTCCTCTCAAAATGATGAGAATAGTTCTGTACCATCATAAGTAATGATATATAGCATAGCAACAGTGACAGTGCTGAATTTCATTAAGTGAAAGAGGTTAAAACAAGCTCTCTGGTCTACTAAAACACAGAGTCAATTGATTAATTCCACCTGTGCCACATTTTTCTTTTTCTGAGCTTTGCATGCAAAAATGTGTGACATGTAACATCAGAGTCTAAGGTTAGCAGTGTAGTCAGGCAACCTTAAGTCAGTAAACCGAGAGGAATATAAAAAGTTATGTTCAATTTGTTTACATTAGTCAATAGGCAGAATTTTGAAGTCAGCTTTCTTTAACTAGAAAACATAAATCATTATTAAAGAGTTAAAAATGTTTATATATTTATATATTCCATTTATTTATATTTGACTATCCCCATACTGTGCATGACTTTAGTTCTGAAGGGCAATATTTAAATGCTGGCCAAACACAACAGTGAGGTTCTGGAGTGCTGGAAAATACCCCATACATCCTCATTCACTGTTTTTTTCCACTTCTTTCGTTTGTCTGTTCACCCATGTATTTACAGTATTTCAGCTAACAGTATACTTCTGACTACAAGTGTTTGTCAAAGGACAGGGAGAATTTTACAATATGAATCCTTGTTTGAGTCCAAATATTGCTATCTGGTGATGGCGCTTGAAGCACCTGGGGTGGCCTATTTTTGCATGTCCTTATGTGCGCCTCTGTCTTGCCACAATAGAGTTATTGGATGGAATTTTTAATGTCCGGTGTAAACAAGGTCAGAAAAAACTGAGCTGCTGCCTCACTGCTCTCGCCCTCAAGAGCTGAGCCGACCACGCAGTCAATGTGGATTAAGAACTAATACTTAATCAACTTTGCGGCAAAAACCTCTCATACGTAAGATTTACCATGCATCAAGATGATCCGCGGGCAGAAGGAGGTACAAGCGCAAAAAGGGCAATTGCTCAGCTTTAACTGTAGGTGGATTAAAAGGGAAAGTTATGTGACTGAGGGATACACAACCAACATGATGAACAGTATACGTTACATTCCTCTTTTCTTTTTTTTCCCTTTTTCTTTCCATTTGCAAAAGTTCCCAGCCAAAGTAAAAGTAATAGGCTACTGCTGAGAATTACCTTGGAAGGATTTAACTTTCAGAGAAAAGGCTGCAGCCTAATATAACTGGTGTAAAAATACATCCAAAGCAACCAGTCGGATACTTATGGAGCCATGCTACTGGCACCAAGACAGCTCAAAAGCACTTCACTAATCGCTTAATTTAAACTGCGGCTTAGATGACAAGCATCCTGATGTCAAATGTAGGCGCAATGGCTGGACGCTACGTATAAAAGGCAACTGATAAAGGGACAGACAGTCACATCCAAACAGATCCGGAGACAGAGATAACAAGTGCTTCCAGGATGACAAAATCCATCACTTACCTTGCTCCATTAGCAGGACAGTCATGCCGACCAGCATAGCCCAGTACAGAGGATTCTTCATGTTTACGGATCTGCTGTTTGTCAGCTGTGTGATGTCGTCGGAGAAAAATAACCTGTCAGTCTGAAAATCCCGAAAAGTGCTTTTCTTCAAGTCCCCTGTCCTACTGTCTGACTGTAAGCTACAGCATCCACCAACGCAGCGCTCAACAGAGTCCCTCCTCCATCTGTGAGGTTACTGGCAGCGGTGCTGTAGACATACTAGAGACAACAAACACGACCACTTCCGCTTGTGGTTCGTGGTGTTCGGCTCAAGCGAGCCAGTATTGACACTTTTACTTTGGAAAAAACGTCAACCTACTTCCTGCCTTGACTCGGTTGTATCCAACTTGAAGCGGCTTTTAGCGGCGACTTCTTATGGAGGCGCTGTCCAGAGGCGGGGCTTCCATGGTGGCACGGGGGCACCCGCCCCCCCTGTAATCTGATTGGCCACCCCGTGTGCCCACCCAATGGTCATTGACTCGGGGTAATGTCAATCATTGCGCTAAAGCTCTTTACCAAAGCTGCATGCAAAACCAAACCTTGTGTGACTAGACTGTGTTAAGAACTCATGAAGGGTTTTATTTTGGAAAAAAGACAAAGGAAGTGGCTCGGTGGCAGCTAATGAACTCGTGTAACTTCTAGAGCTGGTGAATACGGTTCCTTTTAAGGACTGAGTCATTATGAGTCCCTCACTAAATTGAACAGGGTTGTGCGAGTCATTTGAGTCACTTGAGTCAGTATTGCCTAATCACCATGGAAACTCAGTCCTAGCCCATTGTCTATGGAGCCAGAACAGTGACTTTAAAATTTGGCATCCAAAAAAAAAATTGGCATTGAAAACAAAACCAGTACTGAAAAAAGAAACATTGTCATTGAAACATTTGTATTGAGAACAGTTGTATTGGCATTGAAACAAGTATTGGCACTGAAAAAAGAAAGTAATTCAAATAATTCAAATCCAAAAATCTTATCATTTTATTTTATTGGGATTTTTTTGTATTTTTCAATGACAATCTTCAGATTTTTTCTTCATGTCACTTTTTTTTCAGTGACAGATTTTTTTACGATGTCAGTTTTTTTTCAGTGTCACTGATTTTCAGTTTCAACTTTCTGTCACTGTTTTGGCATCGAGAGGGAGGGGCCTGAGGGGAGGGGCAAGTAGAGCGTGGTTTGCATATCATTTGAGAAGGTAATGGCTGCAGCCTGCGGGAAGGCGGGGCTGGACGGTCCAGCCATAAGACACCATGTACGATCCGTGTGCCGGCCGTCTCTGGGCAACACAGAGTCCAACTACCTCGCAGACTTTTCTTCAAGCTCTCTCCTGATGTGCCCAAGTCTCTGTGTATCTGGTTCTGTCCCGGAGCTCCGGTCTCTATATGCATATGGAGTGTGGTGGTAGTACCGGGGCACCGAGCACGGAGGATTAGCCCAAGTTAGCACAACAGTAGAACAGCCTGTCGCTCTGAGCCGGGGCTGCAGCGCTGACAGCAGCACTCCGTCTGCTCCCCGAACTCTGTAACACCGCACCGCTACCGGAGACCAGAGACCGGAGCTCTCCTATAAACTCAGTTCATGTGAATAATATCACTATTCCTACAATGACTCCTTTGAGTCGAAGCGAATAAACTCAACAAGTCAGTGTGCGGGTAAAGTCAGCTGTGATTGTGCTACTGTGGTTCATAGTAAAGTACAACAGACGGCTGTTAATCAAGTAACAGACACATATTTCCATAACTGACTGACTTTTCTTCAAGCACTCTCGTTTATTGTCCGGTCTCTGTATGCATGTACAGCGGTGCGATGGCACAGAGCTCGGGGAGCAGACGGAGCGCTGCTGTCGGCGAGGCAGCCCCGGCTCGGAGCGACACAGCTGGGGCTAATGCTCGTTAGCTCCATGCTACTACCACACTCCATACGCATGTAGGAGACACTACTTTGATAAAAAGGGGTAATTAATTACTGGTAATCAATTATACTTTTATACGGGGCACCACCTCCGATGATTCTCTGTGCAACTAGCTCGGAGGGAACTAGCCAGAATATTAACTGTCCAAGTTTGGCTTGAACACAAAAGATCAGTCTCGAATTGATCTGTTGAATTTCAGTTTGCTCCTATTCTGAAGTCATGAATTCTTTCCACTATACCATCGGTTTCCCACCTCAAATTAAAAGAGCACAGACAACGACATGCGGTTAAATATGTTTATTTACTAAATAAATGCAGAATAAAGGATGTGAAATAATAATTCAAATATGTGACAATATTAACAGAAATTGTGAAATAAAATGAGGACAAGATGAATCCTAAACGATGGTGGGTTTTAGTGTAAGTAACCGGTAATTTATCACTACGAATTAATGTTTATTCTATTGAGGCGATATGGCGAGGGCTTTGAATTTGTGAGATATATCTATATATATATTCGAAGCTTCCACAAACACCAACTCTGATCTCATTCGAGTGTGACTCTTGTCGTGTGAAATGTTTTAGCCTACTTTAGTTGAAGAGCGGGGTCCCGGACTCTGGACGGCCTGGAGCAACTTCGTCTCCGTGCAGGAAGGCGGCGGCGGCCGCTGTGGAGCGATGTCGTCTCGGTTCAGCTGAGGACAGCTCCTGGCCCAGCAGTGTTCTTGCTTGAGTGCGTGGGAGGCGACCTGAACGATCGGATGCTACTTCTTCTCTAGGCTGTGGATTTCTTCACGGCTTCTTGAGCAGTTAACTGCACCGACTTGTAATAATCACGAGTTCTGGTCAGAGTCTCTTTCTTGAGCTGATATTGCGGAGCTCCGAACATATATCGATTAGGTCTTTTGTATAAAAATAACGGGGAAAGAAACACTGGCCTGGCGAGTTCGTCTTAGTTACTTGATACAAAAACAAAAATAGCTTTTCTGGCTTACTGAGTTGCAATACTGGGCGATATAAAAGAATACAAAAAGGATTAATCTCGTTCTCGCTTTGGTTTAGAAAAGAAGTTATTTTCAAAATAACTGCGCATTTCTTGGTAAGAGTTCTGGGAGCAATTCAAATCTCCGGAGAAAAAGTCCGGAGGCGCGAACAAAGCAAAGTACGGAGATTAAGTTTGAAAAATATAAGTATAAACGCGTTGTAGAAAAGATTAAGCAGGTAGGGGTTACGAAAAAGAAGAGAGAGAAGAGAGCGAGCAACGTGAAGTCTGCTCTTTTAACACTTACGCTGAAGGCAGAATTGAGGGCGGACTGGCACGTCACTTCCTCCGGTGACGTCACAGCTCATGTTACAGCTCATATTGCAAACTTATTACTTAATAAAATATATCAACGGTTTAAAGGTCCCATATTATGAAAAACTGACTTTTTCTGGTATTTGGGGTGTTATTGTGGGTCCATGGTGCTGCCACACACCTAGAAACTTTGAAAAAAGACTATCCGTGCTTTTTTGAGTGAGATACAGATTTCTAAAGGGGTCCTGCCTGCAGTTTCCAGATACACCAGTCAAATTTGCTGCGGCTGTCGACGTCGACGGCCACTCATTTGCATATGGCTACCCCACTGCCCCTCCCTTCACTGCACGGTGTCTCCACCCACCAGGTACAGCTACCGTCTGGGAGATCCGCCATTATGCTATTGAAATCACCATGTCCAAGCTCAAGGAGAAGTGCGCTGTTGTTGGTTGCAAGGACCAGCACAAAACACTTCATCGTCTCCCAGCTGCAGAGGACAAAAGAGCTGCATGGACTGAATTTATTTTTGAGAGCAATGTCCCAGCTGAAGTTGGCAAAAAACTGTTGGTGTGTGTGAACCACTTTGACGCTGACTGTTTCACCAACTTGGGCCAGTACAAGGCAGGAGTAGTCGGCAGACTTGTACTCAAAGGAATACTTGCAGACCAAGGACATGTAAGTATACAAATAATGTGCTGTGTGTTCCTGTAGATAAGGCTGAACTCGTGCCTGATGTACTGTGTGTTTTACCATTGAGAACAAGGTATGGTTAGCGGCTAACCGCTAACGTTAGCTTCTCTGACCACACAAGTTAGTGCTACAGCAGAATCACTCTGTGTATTATATTTCTGATCTTGCACATTATGTAATGCGTGTCCTAGGGAAATGTCTGCATGTGCAAGTATTTAGCTGTTTTTATTTAGCAATTTTACACGAACTAACCAAGCAGTGTCACATAGTACCAGCTAACGCTAACCGCGATCTTCCAAGCTAATGCTAACCGTGAGCTAGTTCGCGATCAACACGGTCTCCACATGCAAACCCAGAGACCCGGTCGGTCAAGCGGTACATACACACACCCTCTGCCGGGTCTAAGTTTTCAGGATTTTGTGAAATAATGCATTTGAAAACGTTTTCTAAGCTGGAATATGTTGGCCTAGGCCAGGGCAAAACCAGTGTACTGCTGAATGCTACACAGAGTTTAGATTCTCTGCCCGAGCCCGAGCCTGCCGCTATCCTCGGACGGGCCGGGCCGGACCGGGCCCTTGACCAAGTATTTGTGCTTTTTTGTAGAGATGGCGCCGATCGATCGGTAACTGATCGGATCGGCCGATATGGTAAAAAAAACAATCGATCGGGAAATCCGATAAAAGATTAAAATCACCGATCCGATCGCATTATACATATATTATACATGTGCTTGTGTTTGTTACATTCCGGATCCAAAGGGGGCGGTAGTGCGCCAAACCGCTGCCGCTTCAAAACAAAGAAGAAGTGTTGTGTTGTAGTCACACCGCCTGCACGCACTGCTAACATGTCAGTTATATGGAAGTTCTTTGAAATATGTGAGACAGATGTCACACACGCCAGCTGTAACGCATGCGAGCGTTTAGTGCCTCGTGGGGGAAACAAACCAAGTAGTTTTAATACTACCAATTTAATTCGGCACTTGAAGTCGTTTCACAGCAAAGAACATAACGATTTCCTGCAACTAACTAGCGAAAAGAAAAAGACAACGCCGACCCCACAGGCACTGCTGCAAACAACATTGGAAAGCACGCAGCCCTACAACCCTTGCGGTGAGAAGGCCATGGGAATCACAAGAAGGCTATATAGCTTATATAGGCTCAATTTATATTTTATTTTTTTATACTATGTATGCAACAATACAGCCATTTAAATGGCTAATATCAATAAATGACTGAACTTTCAACCTTCAGCTCTTCTTGACTGCCTTCTAGAGGCCATTTTGGCATATTGTTTTCCACAGTGCCACTGCTGCTATGAAGGAATATTGAAGTTACTGTTATGCAATAAATAAAGATAATCTAGTAGTATAAATAAATAATTACAAGGTTAACATAAATGAAAGACTATAGGCCTTTGCATGAGTGGATGAATTAATGGGGAAAAAAAGAGTAAAATAATATAAATATTAATAATATTGTTCCACGTGATCGATCGGTTCTGATCGGTAATCGGATCGGTGAGACTTTAGGTGATCGGTGATCGGTAACGGTCCCAAAAAACCTGATCGGACCATCTCTACTTTTTTGTTTTTAATAACAGCTAGAAAAACGCGCATCTCTCTCCTCCGTCCATTTTTGTGTTGCTGCGTGGTGTTACACGTGAGTTATCCTCATGGTAAAAACGTGACTTGAGACGTACGTGACATCACTCCCCGAGACGCAAGAATATATATTTTTACTAAGGAAAATGACCAAAATAATTCTAATGCACAGTGACTTGAATAAATAACTTTAATCTGATCACTTGTTTGGAAATGTTAACGCATTAGATGCAGCCTTTAGTGCTTGAATTATACTGTAACAGTGCTGTCATGTGTTACTCCTATCCATATCTGGGAATTCTGTGCAGGATAATTAAACTGTGATCACTTGTTGAGAACATTTTAAATTGTTTGCCCATTTCTTGCAATTGTTTTCATGTTTTATTGTCTTTTTACTGTTTAAGACTCTACCTGGCTGCACTGCATTACAGTGAGAAGGCTGATAGAGGACAAGCTACCACATCATCAGGAGATCCTCTTTTCAAACTGAGCTTTCCAAAGTCCAGGAAGGAAGGGAGAGTGCAGAGCCAAACCCGTGTAGACAGAGGCGACATTCCGTAAGTTTTACAATCTTTTATTTGAACCTCTCAAATTAAAATAAACATGGACACACAGGCATCACACAAAAGGTTGAACACAAACACTTAAAACTTAAAATCTGAATTATTTTAAGATGGTTTTCAAAATAAATAATAAGGAGAATGTATAAATAAGCAGTAATTAGGAGAAATAACAGAAACTTTACAACACTGCAGCACAAGGCTTTTTGGTTCTACTGCAATTTTCCTGTAAACATACATTTTTGTTTATTGCACTGCAGACTGAGGTGATGCACTGTTGGACCTGCTCTCGAGAAGGTTTTCCAGGACCCTGACCCATATGTGAAAGAGGTGCTGAAACTAATAATCCCTGAAGACCTCTCGGACCACACAGACAGGCAGCACAACTCTCACTCTCCGCCCCTGAGAGCCCCAGCACCAGCTTACAAAGCTTCTGTAGGCTATATTGGCTGAACATAGGGCTGGGCGATATGGCCTCAAATCAATATCACGATATATTGAGCAACTCACCTCGATAACGATAAATGAACGATAAGTAACCCCCTCCCTGCACCTAAATAAAAGGAAAAAAAATCCTGTGTATTTACAGAAATGACACTTTAAAAGGACTGTAAAACTACATTGTAGTTAAGATTTATATTATTTATTTAGTAGTTAAGAACAACTGATAAGCACACAATTGAACAGCTGAAAAGCACAGATTACTTGAAATGACAACAACTGAACAAGTTTAAAAGTATAAAATATACAGTCCCTTATAAACAAATTCTAAGCTTCTCGCTTCTCCCTTTTTTTATTTCTTCGAATTGAATCACGTGGTTGTACTGCAGGTGGTGGAAGAGGTTGGATGTAAATAAATAAACATTTTGAGGACTTCAGAATCAGAATCTAAGACATGAGACAAAATAGTAGAGAAGTTGATATTGCTGCTTAATAATATGTTAACCTCTTGAGCATTAGAGAACTTTTTTTTACCATTATTTTCTTTATCATTATATATTTTTGATAGACACAGAAACTGTTTCAGAAGTCAGTGGGTCACATGACATGGAAGCTATTGAGAAAAAAAATCAAGATTTCTGCATATTAATATTCATATAAAATAGATGAAGCACTAAAGTACAATAAACATAGCTGTGTCTCATTCGTCCAGTTTACTAATACAATCTGCTGCTGGAGTCACTGGGCCCCATGACATGGAAGATATTGAAAGAACTGCAATTATTTAGTATTAATATATTTATGCTAAGTAATTTGATGACAGTCCCTAAATCAGTTTCCAGCGATTCAGTGCCATGTTCTGGGAGGTGAGCTGACCGTCTTCCTGCTGCTCACACTGGGTGAACCTCAGTAAAGTCGCGACTGGACCCGAGTAGAGCTTAGAAACAAGCCCAACCCGAGCCCGTGCACGTTGTGTCCGAGCCAGGCCCGACACACTGAATGTAATTATGAGCTCTAGACCGATTTAAAACGACAACTGTTTAATACGTGGACTGTTATAACTGACGTTCTCGACTACAATTGCGAGTTGTTTGAACTACAGAAATCTTAATGAATAATGCAACAAGTGCGCACTTAATGCACTCGACAAAGCCGACAAATGTTATTATCACGGCCCACGACTTGTTTAAAATGGGTCCACACCTCCGACTTTCCTCCAAACTTGCTCAAAGTTAATTCTACTGTTTTTATTTTTTTCTTTACATCTTCATGCTCCATGTTGCACTTAAGCTACACAATCAGTGATGCCGGTAACGCGTTACTAGTTTTGTCATTTTCCTTAGTAAAAAATATATATTTTTGCTTTCTTCTTGCGTCTCGGGAAGTGACGTCACGTACGCGAGAAGTCACGTTTTCCAGCATGAGGACACTCACGTGTCAGACCACGCAGAAACACAAATGCAAACAACAATGGAGGGAGGAGAGAGATGCGCGCTTTCTAGCTGTAAATACAGTCATTATTTTGAGTGAATAAAAAACAAAACACAAATGTTTGATCAGTGGACCGGCCCAGCCGAAGACAGTGGCCTGTTGCAGCCTTTGAACGCAGCATCATTACACAAACTGTCCGCCACTCACAGCGAGAGTGGGTTCACTTGATTACTAACCTGGCATAGCTGGGGTCGCATCGGAGGGCGGAGTTTGCCATCAAATTAATGTAAAATAAGCACATCGGTATAAGCTGTGGTAGATTAATCAAGTGGACCTAACATGTCCCCTGACCCTAGTGGATGTTATGCCTATGACACCGCATATACCGACATGGCCAAAATGACGTCGGTTATCGTTGTAAATTTCGGTATTGGTAAATTTTCGGTTTATTGCCCAGGCCTAGCTGAACACAATTCAATATAAAGTCAGCACTGAATGTTTACACCCATGGCAACTAGATACTTTTTTGTGTTATTATTTTCATATTGAAGTTAATATATAAAGTCAAACTGTTTCACTTCAGATATTTATTTTCTTATTATTATTTCATTCATGTCAACACATGTTTACAAATGTTTCTTACGATAAAACATCTTTCCTGACTGTTCTGTGTTTTCATTGTTTGATATGTAATTTTCATGGTAATAAGTAAAAGATGAACCACAAGCAATGTAAGATAGAGGAATCAGTTATGTACTTTTCATCATTACACTTTTGCGATAAATTAATAGTATTTATGTGACTAAAAGCTTACTGCACTATTCCCCTCAGACGTAAAGGTCCATAGTCTGTCCGATAAATGCTCAGTGCATTCTGCAGTGCAGATACATTCAGGCAGACACGTTACAGGCCAGGAGGGTCCACCATGCACGATGGTGGCTCAGGAAGCTGCTGTAGTCTTCGTGTAACCTAGAAATTATGAAAGGTAAGTGAGTGACGATAGATTAGAGAAAAGAGAGACAGAAAAATGATAACCATGTTTGCCCAGTGTTCACACTTAATTGTGGTATTTCCATACAGCAGATATTCTCAGGTTATGTAGGCATTTGTACACAATTGCCACAGGAACACCTGCTTTTATGCAGAATTTTATTATTCACTGGAAACTATAATCGCTAATCACGTCGCATTGTTTCTTTGATAATATATCTAAAGTTTATAAACCGTTGTAACTGGTAAAAAAAAAACAATTCTGCTGGTAGAGAGGTGATGGGGGGGCAACTGTGGCTTATTGAAAACTTGAAAATTGCTGGCAGTAGCTAATTACAGGTCGTCACTACAAATAAACAGGTTCTCAAGCAACGTACCTGGCTACATAAAGGTAAATAATAATATACGGTCACGCTTTTCTCTTGTAACTGCTATTGCTAAATTGCATCCGCGTTACTTTAACTGGACAGCAGTAAACACAGCCGAGGTTTGGCTAAGCTTTATGATGTAAACACTTGAGGCAGGAGAAGGGGGCTGTTATTTGAAACAACGCGGGGCAGACGGCCAATAAGCTCGTAAAACTTTCGTTAGTCTGCAGTAACATAAAAGTAATGTCGAGGGTAACAAACTTAACTACTAACCAATGAGAAGAATCAATGTTCGTTCTTACTTTCTTCTGGAGCCTCTTGTTGTCCGGCCGCCATTACTTCCAGAAACTGGTCACATGATGCCGTCCTCACGTCTTCCGCAGGCAGGAAGAAGTGGGCGGCACCGTAGGCGGCGCGCAGTAGCTCATTAGCATTTAAAGGGAAAGGCACTGAAACAGGCCACCTGGAGCAGGGCTGTGAAACTGGTGTTTCAAGAACCCTGCTGTGCTCAATCCTTCAGCTTATTTCGACCAAAGCATGTTACTAACATTCCATTTAGACTTCAAGGAACCATGTTAAGAAGCAGAAATGAGCATAATATGGGACCTTTAACGTTTTAAGATCACGATTGACTTATTCACCTAAATCCACCCATGGTCTTTACATCAACCTTTGTTATATGAAAACATGAAAAGGACATGACAGGAATTGCCTAATAAAGTAAAAGGGAAGTCATTGGTTATAACAAGTCACACACACAAGTACATACATTTTTAACAGCACTGATGGCTTAAAAACATTTCGAAAAGGGTTAGCTTAATTTTTGGTACAAGTATATATGTATATAGAGGTGGGTGATCATATTTATAAGCGCAAATATAAAGTCCGTCTGTTCCAGAAACTCTCCTCTTAACTATACACGGACTTACCACTAGGTGGAGCTGTGGCTCCATCACACTTTCAAAGATTAAATCTGAAATCACTAACTATAGTTTCCTTGAACTCAGAAAACAGGGGGAAAAAGTATGTTTGGGTTCTCATCAAGCTGATTAAGAATAGT